>NW_012267281.1:75156-172193 GCF_000151885.1 Dipodomys ordii
ACCGGGCGCCGCGCAGCAGCGTCGCCCCGCGCCGCGCCGCTCGCTCCTCCTCATCGTCCTCCCGCAGTCCAGGGGCCGCCGCCGTCGCCGTCTAGCCAGGAGCTCCGGCGACGCTCTTCTCTGCGGCCCCACTTCCGGCCCGCGCCCGGGTGTCGCCCGCAAACGTCCCCGCCGGCTCCCACATCACCTGAGCGCCGTCCTCCACCCGGGGTGGGGGGGGGGGGGAGAAGGGGGCCGAAACTGAGCTTCTTTTAGACTCAGCCCAGCAGCTCTCCACACGGGGGGGGGGGGGGGGGGAGGCGGAGAAAGAGAGAGCGAGCCCGGCCTCCGGGCATGCGCAGAAGCCACGTGACGAAGGGGCGCGCGACGGCGGCCGGGATGGACAAGATACCCCGGCGCGGAGAGCGGGGCACTTCTGCGGCTACATCGAGTCCCTCTTTCCTTCCTCGGAGCTCCGGGAGACGTTTTAAACCCCATGCCCCAGGCTTCTGGGTTGAGAGGGGGCTGGGATGGAGCCGGGCTGGGAGGACTGGAGCCGGTAACTGAGCACACAAGTGCTTAGTTTCTGCAGAACCGATTGTGTCTGTCTTGCGGGGTTGTCAGGGGTGTTTAAAGTTCCAGAATTCAAAGCGTTGCCCTATTTTCCTTTTTTAACCTCTGTCAGAGTGAACCTTCAAGGACAGAGGCAGGCCTGAATCCTGCGCAACTTTTTGATGAAAAAAGAACTCAAAATTGTTTTTTCCTTTTATTTTTCCTTCCTTCCTTCCTTCCTTCCTTCCTTCCTTCCTTCCTTCCTTCCTTCTTTCCTTCCTTCCTTCCTTCCTTCCTTCCTTCCTTCCTTCCTTCCTTCCTTCCTTCCTTCGTCCAAATTTTACAAAAGCACGAGAACATGGGAACAAGTTAGACTGCAGCCTGGGAACCTCACACTTCGTTGGCTTTCCTATCAAACTCGCTTTGCACTGACAGTTGACTACAGATGTTTGCGTTCCCTTCTCCATTCTATGTGTCCAAGTTTATATATACAGAAGACCGTTCATAAGTTTTTGTTGTTTGTTGGTTAGTGTATTCACAATGTATCCTGGTCTCCCATTTTCACCACCTGGTAATTGCCAAGCACTAAAGCATACCGTTTACAAAAAAAAAAATAAACGAATAATACAACAAATAGAAAGGTCATTAGAGAAAAACCTTGGTTCTCGAATTTGACCCAAATAGATAAAATAAATTGGAGATTAGGCTTGGAGTTTGTCTAGCTTCATAATCTATGGCTGTTTGCCTCAGTGATACAGGTCTCAGCATTGTAGGAGCTCAGTGGAGGTCGGGAAAGACACAAATGCACAATAATAAGTAAACAGAGGAAGAATTGGGGCATTGGAGAGAGGTGCGCATGATAAAGTAGTCCCAGTGCCAGTCTGGCTTGGCTGATCACCTTCAGTTCAGGTTCGGAGGGGTAGCAAGGTGAGGGGTAGCAGGGAAGTGGTTATCACCGTCATCACTGTAGGGGAACAGCTGGATCTCATGATCTTATCTTCCTTTAGGGGGCAGGAGGGTGTGAGGGGAAATTGTTCCTTCCTTTGGAGACAGTTTTCCTGGTGGTGATAGTCTCAGTCCCTTGTCTAAAAGATCATCAGTGTTGCCCTTCCTGGAACCTTTCAGTTGGCAAGAAAGATTCCAAATAAAGTACAGGTGTAACATGGAGACTGAGGCGCCAAGCTTCTGCTTTCAGTTCATTCGTAGCCCCAATAACAGGCTTAATTAAGTTTCCGCGTCCTTCCTGGGTCCTCCCTGACCACGCCCCTGGTCAAGCCACGCCCCTATCCTCAGAGGCCTGCTCACCTCGACGGTGACGTCACGACTCGGGGCCTCAGTGCGCACGCGCTGACAGCAGCTGGCGGAACCGGCTTCTTGCAGAGGCAGCTTCCGGTCTGGTAGCGGCCGAGGCGGTACCTGCGTGAGGTTGGTGCGGCGGGCGCTGGTGGGGCTGGGGGGGCCTCGGCGGGGCTCTGCGCGGGAGTGGCCGGGACTCTTCGCGCTCACCTAGCGGGGCGGCGTGCGTGTCCCGTCTCCTCAGTCAGCAGGACCCGGCCTCAGACCCGCAGCGTCCTAGGTCTTGACCGGGCACCTCCCACCCGGCCGCTGCCCACCTGGGGAGAGCGGGTCCCGGGGCTGAGGGGGCCGGGGGCTGTGAGGATCGGGGGCTGTGGGGGGACCGGGGCCGGGGGCTGTGGGGACCGGGGCTGTGGGGATCGGGGGCTGTGGGGACCGGGGGCTGTGGGGACCGGGGGCTGTGGGGATCGGGGACTGTGGGGACCGGGGACTGTGGGGACCGGGGGCTGTGGGGGGATCCGGGCCGGGGGCCGGGGGGACCGGGGGCTGTGGGGATCGGGGGCTGTGGGGGGACCGGGGCCGGGGGCTGTGGGGGTCAAGGGCCCGGAGGCTGTGCAGACAAGGGATGGGCTTTGCGGGTGACACCGCCGCCCCAGGCCAGGCCCCGCGTCCAGCTGGCGTCCAGGCCACGCTGAGGCTCCTGCAGGTCCTGGGAACCGACAGGCTGCTCTGGGTCCTGCGGACACCTGGACCCCAGGTCACAAAGGGGGCCCCGTGGGGCTGGGAGTCGTCCCTGGATGGGGAGGAGGGTTTGGGATGACTTTGCTGGGGCCCCGGTGCTGCCGGAATGGAAAGGAGGACAGGTTTGGGGGGAATTGCCTTCTTGCTCCTCTTGCATTTGGTGTTTCATTAACTTTCTGCCCCCACGTTCCCCCAGCTGCTGCTTCCTTTCCACGGACTCCCGGTAGGACTGTGGGGACTGTGGACGCCCAGGGCCCCCTCCAATCCCCACCCTCTCTCTCAGAGACAGTCTGTCGGGATTGCTAGAGAGGAATTTTATTTGTACCGTCACTTTCTTTTAGTCTGATATAATAGCGCTCAATCACCTTCAGCCTTCACTAAGTAAAACCTGTTGCTTTGTTTGTTGTGGCTATTGGTAGCAGCCACATGGGGGAGTCATTATTGTGTGCTGTCTTTTTTTCTTGAATGCTCTGTCATATCAGTGCTAAAATGTGGCGCATTTTCTTCTCTATCCCCCACTCCTTATTGCTGAGTGTGTTGTCAGTAGTGGATGTTAAATGTTGCTTGGATCAGCAGGTGATGAAGAAACAAAAGTATCACAGATCCAGTAGTGCCTCCAGAAGTAGCTTTTGCAGAGTTTACATTTGAACTTAGGTTTTTTTAGACTGTAGCCTAAACTCTTACAAACTTCTTTTGTCCTAATAAAAATGGAAAGCATCACCTAAATACCCTCACATGTAAAATACAATGGCAGTTCTGATACTTGTTCATTCCGTTTAAACAAGCAGAAATTTTTATGTCTGTTCATTTTACAGTAATTTTGTAGTCCTGTTATCACATATAGTCATTTTAGTTTCTGTGGATATCTAAGCCATTACATAAGTTTCACTATAATTATTAAGTAATTTGTTTTAATGGGATTTGTGAAGAGGACATTTTGGGACCTATAGAATCTGCACATGAATCTGTAAAAAGTATAGACTCGTACTTAAACATCCAGAAAAGTATTTCTTAATATCATATTACCTCCTTTATGCATGAGCTGTAAATGTAGATTATATCATGATGAACCCACTTAAGGGAACCAGGTGGTGGTGTCCGTTACACAAACCAAATTCAGCAAGGGGAAGCAGTTACTGTAATCGTAGATAAAAGTCTTAAGAGTCCCAGGTGGCTTTATGTCTTGATCTAACCCAGTCAGTAGAAACTTGTGTTTCCTTTATCAGAAATTAGATTGAAAAGGTTTTGTTTTTTTTTCTCTAGCCACCAAATGGCTGTTGTGAGCCACTGCCAATGCAGTCAGAACCTAACTTCCCCCAACAGCCATGTTGGTGTATGTTTAACCTGCCCATGACCTTTTATGATGTGCTTTTTCCAGAACTCAGTTTCAGGTATTAGCAATTCATTCAGCAAAGAAACCTACTATGTATCCATTACTGGTCATAAAAATTATAGCATGATATCTGGCCACTAGAGATTGTATTTGTGTGTCTTATTTTTTTGCTGGAGTAAAGAATTGGCATACATGGACTCTCATGTTCTTTCCACCACAGTAGATTCCTGTACTCCTTAAGAAGCTATTTGGAATAAATGGAGCAGTGGTATTTTACACTATGGTAAAAATGAACTATACAACATGTACATGGGGAGGAGAGGGAAAAACTCAGAGAGAGCAAGGGAAAGGGGTGACATTGTTAAAAAAAATGCACTTATTACCTGACATGTAACCCCTCTGTGTATAACCTTTATAATAACAAAAAATTAAAACTAAAAAAAGGAGCTACTTAGTCTAGAGAACAGTGACTCAAACCTCTAGTAGCTGCTAAGGTAGTTGAGATAGGAGAGGATTGGACTGAAGTTCAAAGCCAGGCCAGGCAAAAAAGTTCAACAGATTTCCTTCTCAACCAAAAGCCAAAACTGGGTGTGATAGTACTTAAAGGGAGTATATTTGAAGAATTGTAGTCCAGGCATTTCCCAGAGTAAATGTGTGACCATTTGAAAAGTAACTAAAGCCAAATGTGTTGGGAATGGCTCTCAGTTGACAGATTGTCTGCATAGCAAGGTCAAGGCCTTTGATTCCATAAGCCATTCTCTCTAGCTGAGGAAGAATAAGTCTATTTGCTGGATAAAAAGTCTGTAATGTCTTTGGTTCTTATGGAGGGCATCAGACACCCCAGTGTGAGGACGGTATATGCTGGGGTACCAGCAGGTGTCTGAAGCCATAATATAAACCATCATTTTAATTTATTCCTCCATTTAACTTGATGTCATGTTTGGTAAAGTTTGTTTTAATGCTTTATAGTTGAAACCACATTGAAACAACTTGAGTATTATACATTTCAGTAGACCTTTCAAGGTCTACAAGTTTAAACGTTAAAGAAATTTCACATTTATTGCAACCACTTTAGGAAATAGTCTAGATAATACCTCAATAGTATATACATGAGTTATTCTGTGATTTGAAAAGAAATGAAAATGCTCTGTTTTAAGACATTTTTTGCTAAAGCACTCAGCATTTTATTATAGTTCTCATTGTATCCTTTTTTCTTTGCAGAATATATACTTTTTAGAAGCAGAAGCATCCCCTTTGCTGTAGTACCAGCCTGGCCAATAATCACTGAATACATGGAAATAAATGGCATGAAAATTTGAACAGAAAAAGTACATAAATGAATTCATATTTCCAAAACTGTAAGTAACTATGATAAAAATGCATAGGTAAGTGTGAGGAAGGCATTTGAAGTTGGGTTTTGAACACCAGTGTTTTGGCAACATTTGGAGTGAAGATGTGAATGTAGACATAGAATAAGCTTGTGTGGCTAGAAGAGGATTCCTGTTTACTCTTGATGAAGATTTCAGAATTTCTTTTTTTTTTTTTTTTGGGTCCGGTCGTGGGGCCTGAACTCTGGGCCTGGGTGCTGTCCCTCAGCTCTTCAGCTCAAGGCTAGCGCTCTACCCCTTGAGCCACAGCGCCACTTCCGGCTTTTTTCTTTTTGCTTATGTGGTGCTGAGGAATTGAACCCAGGGCCTCAGGCATGCAAGGCAAGCGCTCTACCACTGAGCCACCTTCCCAGCCCCAGATTTCAGAATTTCTAAGCAGGAGCCTAGAAATGAAAGGACTCATCTGATTTTGTTTTCTTTGCTTATTATTAGCAATAGTCTGTCGTGTTATATGCTGAGTAGAATAGCGATGTGATAGGTTAACTCTGAATGTTGGCCTTTAGGGAGTAAGATCATTAAGATTATCTGTCATTACTATAAATATAAGGATGTGGGGTGACACTTTTGGTAATAAATGCTGGTTAAGACTTAAAGAAAAACTGTCATTAAATGTAGAGGTTGATCTTTTGTAACATTGATCTTTTTTCATTTCATAAGCATTAATAAATCTTATGATTCAGATGATATCTATAAGATCACCATTGTTATTCAATTGGATTTTACCTTTCCCTTAATGTCACTCTCTCTCTGCTTTACTAGTTAAACCCAAGGATTTACTCACTCCTAACTGCCTTCATGGCTGCATCACACACTTTACAGACAGTTGCAGCTCATGTTCCCTTTGCGGATTTATGCTCAACTTTAGAACGAATACAGAAAAGTAAAGGTCGTGAAGAAAAAATCAGACACTTCAGGGAATTTTTGGATTCATGGAGAAAATTTCATGATGCCCTCCATAAGAACAAAAAAGATGTTACAGACTCTTTTTACCCAGCAATGAGACTTATTCTTCCTCAGCTAGAGAGAGAAAGAATGGCGTATGGAATCAAAGAAACAATGCTTGCTAAGCTTTATATTGAATTGCTTAATTTACCAAAAGATGGGAAAGATGCCCTCAAACTCCTGAATTACAGAACACCCACTGGAGCTCGGAGCGATGCTGGAGACTTTGCAATGATTGCGTACTTTGTACTAAAGCCAAGATGCTTACAGAAAGGAAGTTTGACTATACAGCAGGTAAATGAACTTTTGGACTCTGTTGCCAGTAGTAATTCTGACAAAAGGAAAGACTTAATAAAAAAGAGTCTGCTTCAGCTGATAACCCAGAGCTCAGCACTTGAGCAAAAGTGGCTCATCCGAATGATTATCAAGGACTTAAAGCTTGGTATTAGTCAGCAAACTATATTTTCGGTTTTCCATAATGATGCTGTTGAGTTGCACAATGTGACCACAGATCTGGAAAAAGTCTGTAGGCAACTGCATGATCCCTCAGTGGGGCTCAGTGATATTTCTATCACTTTGTTTTCTGCCTTTAAACCAATGCTAGCTGCCATTGCGGACATTGAACGCATTGAGAAGGACATGAAAAACCAGGGCTTCTACATTGAGACAAAGCTGGATGGAGAGCGTATGCAGATGCACAAAGATGGAGATGTGTACCAGTACTTCTCCCGAAATGGGTTTGACTACACTCAGCAGTTTGGTGCTTCTTCGAGGGAAGGTTCTCTTACCCCTTTCATTCATGGTGCATTCAGACCCGACATACAAGTCTGTATCCTTGATGGTGAAATGATGGCCTACAACCCCAACACACAGACGTTTATGCAGAAGGGAGTTAAGTTTGATATTAAAAGAATGGTAGAAGATTCTGACCTGCAAACTTGTTACTGTGTTTTTGATGTATTGATGGTTAATAATAAAAAGCTAGGACGTGAGACCCTAAGAAAGAGGTATGAGATTCTTAGCAGTACTTTTATACCAATACAAGGAAGAATAGAAATAGTACAGAAAAGACAGGCTCATACTAAGAATGAAGTAGTTGATGCATTGAATGAAGCAATAGATAAAAGAGAAGAGGGGATCATGATCAAACACCCTCTGTCTATTTATAAGCCAGACAAAAGAGGTGAAGGATGGTTGAAAATTAAACCGGAATATATCACAGGCCTAATGGATGAGTTGGACATCTTAATTGTGGGAGGCTACTGGGGAAAAGGTGCTCGGGGTGGAATGATGTCTCACTTTTTGTGCGCTGTGGCAGAGAAGCCCCCTCCTGGGGAGAAACCCTCCGTATTTCACAGCCTCTGTCGTATTGGCTCAGGGTACACCATGAAAGAACTGTATGATCTGGGTCTGAAATTGGCCAAACATTGGAAGCCTTTCTCAAAGAAAACCCCACCAAGTAGCATTTTATGTGGCACAGAGAAGCCAGAAGTATACATTGAACCGTGTAATTCTGTCATCGTTCAGGTTAAGGCAGCAGAGATTGTCCCCAGTGAAATGTATAAAACTGATTGCACACTGCGTTTTCCCCGAATTGAGAAGATAAGAGAGGACAAAGAGTGGCACGAATGCATGACGCTGGATGACTTAGAACAACTTAGAGGGAAAGCATCCGGAAAGCTCGCGTCGAAACACCTCTATGTAAATGAAAATGATGAACCTCGAGAAAAAAAGCGGAAAGCTGCCCCAAAGATGAAGAAGGTTATTGGCATTATCGAACACTTAAAAGCACCCAACCTATCTAATGTAAGCAAAGTTTCTAATGTATTTGAAGATGTTGAGTTTTGTGTTATGAGCGGAACAGACCAACATCCAAAGCCAGAGCTAGAGAGCAGAATTGCAGAACTGGGCGGTTACATAGTACAGAATCCAGGACCAGACACTTACTGCGTAATTGCAGGGTCTGAGAACATCAGGGTGAAGAACATTATTTCTTCAGATAAACATGATGTTGTCAAGCCTGTGTGGCTGTTGGAGTGTTTTAAGACCAAAAGCTGTGTCCCCTGGCAACCTCGCTTTATGATTCACATGTGTCCCTCAACAAAACAGCATTTTGCTCGTGAATACGATTGCTATGGTGATAGTTATTTTGTTGATACAGATTTGAATCAACTGCAGGAAGTGTTTTCAGGAATAAAGAATTCTAGTGAACAGACTCCAGAAGAAATGACATCTGTGATCGCTGATTTGGAATACCGTTACTCATGGGATGGCTCTCCTATTGCCATGTTTCGGCACCACACTGTTTATATGGACTTGTATGGGGTCATTAATGACTTGAATACCAAAATCAGGGGAACAAAATTAGCCATTACGGCCCTAGAACTTCAATTTTATGGGGCAAAAGTTGTTTCCTGTTTAGCTGAAGGGGTGTCTCTTGTGATTGTTGGACAGGACCAAAGTCGTGTTGGAAAATTTAAAGCTTTCAGAAGAACTTTTAAGAAAAAGTTTAAAATCTTAAAAGAAAGTTGGGTAACTGATTCATTAGACCAGGGTGAATTGCAAGAGGAAAATCTGTATTTGATTTAGAGCTGGCTTCTGAGGAAAGCTTTGGATCTGAGACTTTCCACAAGGGTGAATGCAAAGCATTAAGCAGTATTTCATTTTTGCCTTTGAAAATCATGACTTAAAAAGTGCTTTTACATATAAAGAAACATTAATTTCACCTTTTAAAACAGAAAAGGAACTGAATGACCCAAAGCCTAGAGATTCTCTTAGCAGTGTCAGTACTTAGGATTTTTATCCCAAAAAAATGACATAATTTAAAGAATCTAAACTTTTGACTCAGATATTTTAAAAATTCATTTAGAGGGTTTTAATGTCATTGAAAGTATTGAGTTAAGCAAACTTTTTACTCAATTAAAATTTTTGATAGATTTTTGGCTAATAAGAGTATTATACAAAAATGGGCATAAGACTTACAATTGGGCCTGCAACAATGTCTTTTTATTTGAAGATAAATACCTCCTGTGAATGGGAAATGTTGAAAACATTTATAAAATCAAAGACAAACACTAATAAATAATTCTTGGTCATATTTTATCTTAACTTGAATGAGACATAATAGTTTAAATACTTAAAACCCAACTGATTTTTAAAAATTAGATCACATTTAATTCTTTTCCTAAAATAGGATATCTTGGAGTGTTTTATGTGAATTTATACTGCATTATGAATAGTACTCAGAGTGATTTTCCTTGATACAATCCATTGAGTGGGTGTCATAGTGACATAATCTTACTGGCTTTTATGAATAGGCTACTTAATGTCGATGTGTACAATGTATAGTGCATCTTGATTTGTGGATTTGTGAATCAAACTTGAGATGCAGCATATGTTGAAAATGTGCTTTCATGCTAGCCCTCAAAGAGGGGAATTTGGTATCCGAGGTGCTTACTGTACATAGATTGTTTGCAAGTAATTTGCAGTTTTATTGGAATAATAGAAAGATGTTTGCTATATTTAAATAAAATATTTAATATATTATTAAAGTAACCTATGCTTATGTTTGCCTTATTTTATAACATTGACTTCATTCGATCATGGTGTTAATGCACATTTGAACTCAAATATTTGCTTGTTAGTCTGGTGTTCTACCAACTGAACATGTTTGGCTCTGATTATTTTTGAGATAGGATCTCATCTTTATTCTAGAGCTGGCCTTAACCACAATCTTTATATTTATGCTGAATTATATATTTAGCTGAATTAACAGAGGGAACCACCATACCCAACTTTTTACTGGTTGAGAAGAGTTTTCACATACTGCCCAGGCTAGCCTTGAACTGCCATCCTCCTAGGTCTAGGATTACAGGTCTGGACCCCCATATCCAGCTTGTAGGTCTGTTTTTAATTGGCCTAAATCAAATACCTTTTGAGGTCCTTGCATTTCACATTACCAAATGAGCTTTAGTAAGACTTTCAGTTTGTATATTTTTGTCCTTATTGGGAAAACTACAATATACAAATGAGTATGATGGATGAAAAACCCATAATTTTACCTCAAAGATAATAGTACTGTCATTTTAAGTTGCCTGTAGTAAGTGCAAAACCACCATTCAGAGTAACAGATGGTCATAAAGTTAGCCAGTATTACTTATTTTAATTATTTTTCAATAAGTGGCCAGAATATTTATAGGTTACTAAGTGCATCATCACCCCATATGCTGTTGAATTACTATAACATGCCTTGTTAACCCATTACTGTTCAACTTGTAGGTTACATCGCCATACTATACCCACTTTTCCTATGAACCAGTGTGACAAATCTTTTCTGTAGTCTATGTACACAAGTCCTCTTATTTCTTAAAAGAAATAACTACTTGTTCAAAGTTATCCTTTTTTTTCAGTTACCTTCATACACACTGAAAAACCTTTTAAAAATGGCTTTCTTGATTTCTCTTGTCTCCCTCATGTTTGCAGTTAAGTTGCTTATTGATAGGTCCACTTGTAAAATTTATTAAAGAAAATACATATAAAAGGAGAGATGAAACTATGCTTCATCCAGTTTGAACAGTTATCGGTGATCCATCTTTCCTGATTTTTTCTCTATATTATTTTAAAGTGGTCCTGTATTGTCATCTGCACACTTTAGATAACAGAATTGAATCATATGCTCTTCTACTCTTCTTACTATGTAATGTAAGCTTTTCAAGCAAACAATCCTAATTGTCCTTACCTTATCCTATATTCTCACCTCTATCGCATAGTCATTTACATTAGAGCTTCATTCAGTATGTGGCCTTTTGCCACCTGTGACAACTCTCATGTGCCACTTACTCCATTGTTGAAGACTGACTTAAATGGCCTTCCTTGTGTTCTTACTGTACTGTGTTTCCTTCTCTAGAAGAACAGAACTTTACTTTCAAAGATGCCAGTGAAGTTGTGTTGCTCTCCTGGAGTTAGGAAATTCTTCCCTAACTGAGATGGCTGAGACAGATGGCTTGGGTGTTGACTAAAAGCTATCAAATCCTGCCCCACCAATAGTAATAGAACAAATTGTGAAATACAGCAGGAACTTAATGACCTGCAATCTTCATAGCCCATGGGAAATGACAGCCCTGGTGGGACCAAAAAAGCACAAACCCCCAGCCCCACATTTCAGAAGGGAAGAGTTGATGACTTTAGAGGTTACTGACATAACAATTTTCTTTTTTCTTCTTTTCTTTCTTTCTTTTTCTTGGTTAGTCATGGGGCTTGAACTCATGCCCTGGGCTCTGTCCCTGAGCTTTTGTGCTCAAGGCTAGTGCTCTACCATTTTGAGCCATGGCTCCACTTGCAGTTTTTTGGTGGTTAATTGGAGAAGAGAGTCTCATGGACTTTCCTGCCCAGGCTGGCTTCAAACTAGGATCCTCAGATCTCAGCCTCCTGAGACTCTAGGATGACAGGTGTGAGCCACCAGCACTTACCTATAACCCAGTTTTCTTAGGAACAACTATGTCTGCAGACTCAATGAAGTGTGAGGGTTTGGGGACCCCCAGGGTAGTTCTTTTTTTGAGTCTGCCCACACTTTTGCTTTGTATTAATAAACCAGCTCTTGCCTAAGTCTATACTTGAATTGTTTCTTACGTGAGACCTAGAACTTTCTGGCTTTTGGATGCAGTGGCCTGAATCCAGGGACAGAACAACAGCTACATTGCCTTAGTAACTTCTGCAGCCTGAGACGTGACTGTACATTGCCCAGTACTCTGACTTGCTATGTTACTAATGGTTCTTTTCTCTGGTTGTCCTTTGACTTAGTCAGGCCACAGACAGATGCCAGGCAAGGTGGGGATGGAGGTCATAGTTATGTAAAATGTTTTTGTCTATGATTCACCACAACAGTAACATCAGGCCTCAACGTAACAAGTGGCACATTGTTAGCTGGCCATTCTGGCATCCACTTACACTCAGCAGCACCAGCTTCATTCTGTCCAAGGTTCATGTTCTGACCCACAGCAGCTGCTCACTGTCCAACAGTGATCCCATTGCTTTCTATCCCTCACTGGTACCTGCTAGACAAAGTGGTATTTGGCCAAGGATGGCCAGACAAGGCCCAGTCTCAAGGCTACAAGCTACTTAAGATAGCGCATGCGTAAATGACTAGGTTGCATGGATGTGCTGAGCCAGCTGTGTCCCAGTCATTGGGATGTGCAGGCCTAAAGCTTTCCAAGAGAAGCTTGGCTGGCTCCATTTACCCTACACTGTCCTTCCTGTTATCTCTCCAGCCCTGCTCAAGCACCACACCTACACCACCAGCACTTACTATCCTTTTACTCTGCCTTTTTTTTTCCCCTGAAGCACTATTTCCTCCATGAGAATGGAAGCTCAAAGCAAGCAGACACCTTGTCTGTGCTGTCACGATCAGTCATGACTATGCAGGAATAATACGCCATAGCAACCTGCTCTTATTTGCCCAGGCCATGGGTTCTTGCTAGAAAATGGGGCAACAGCTTTACGAAGAGCTCTACCCTGTCCTGCATCCCTGACGACTTTAAACTGTAATGAGAAACCCCATTGATTTCTTCAGACTGAGAATAGTTTCTTGGAAAGTCAGACAGTTTGAGTAGCTGCTTCACACTTAGGCTTTGTCTCGGGTCTAGGTGAAGAGGGCTCCTATGAAACTTTAGGTTCCTTACTTTGGGGAGAGTAGTTTAACTTAACAGTGTAATATACAGTTAGGAATATATCAATAGCAATCAATGGGCAGACTGGGCAGATTTTGGTTTGTTTTGTTTTTTTTGAACAGGGTGTTATTGTGTGTACATCTGCCCAACCACAATCTCATCATTCTCCTACCACTGACTCCTGAGTGCTGAGATTACATACAGATTGTGTTATCTATCCTGGTTTATAGTAAATATTTTTTAACTTGGATCCTATGCTCTCTGGCTCCCCATGTTTCCTGTAGAAATCCCTTAATTTGGAAATAGGCAGATCTGAGGTTTCCTTCCTTTTGATCAACTATGAGAGAGGGATAGAATGTTGCTCATGATTACATTAGAAATCCCTCATGACCAGACATACCCAGTCTCTCTTTTTCTCTCTCTTTTTTTGTCTCCTCTTCCCGCCACTCTCCCCCCATCCTCTCTTCACCTCATTCTCCTCTCACCCTGTTGTTACCATTTGGATCTTGACTGAAGAACTGTGCACTAAGGACTTGATTGATAGTGGTACTACTAGGAGGTGTGGACCTTTAAAATAGGACCTATTGAGACATCTCTAGGTCTGTGGGAACATGTTTTTAAAGAGGATTATTGGCTCCCTCTCTCCTTAGCTCATGGTATAGGACAGTGTTCTCTACCACTCCTACTCCAATGTGCTGACTTAACCACAATCCATAGCCATCGAGCTAACCAATCATGGCCTAGAGCCTCCAAAATGTGATCCAAAATAAACCTTTTCCTCTTTGCAAGTTGTTTATCTCAGGCATTTGTTATAGTCATGGAAATCTGGCAGACACACTGATTTGGGGAGCTGTCATGGGTCCCATAGCTGTAAGCCAAAAGCTTAAGAACAGGGAGATGCAAGCTGTCTCAGTTGAGCTACCAGATGCAGACAGACACATCATGTACACCTCAACACGCGCTCTGATCTTGAAACCTTTAATGGCTGAATAAGGTTATGTTTGCCAAGGTAGACAGCAGTCTGTAACACATAAGAGACATTAAATAAGGCCTCCTTTTTTTTTTCCCTTCTGTATTTGCTAAGGCCTAAGGGAATAAAATCCAAAACAGGTAACTTAAAATCCAAAGAGGTAATTTAAAACTGGTCTTGCTGGGCCCATGAATCAACTGAAAGGGTAAAGGGCAGACATCTTAGATCTCCTTGCTTTGCAACTGTGTCTATGACGAGCCATTCCATCCTGCAGTCACTTTGCAATCAATCCCCTTGGACTGCAGGGAGGATAGGATCTACCACCCATAGGCATCTGTGACAAAAGGACAAGAAATGCCATCTTTTTATAATCTTGTGGCAAAAGGCAAAATTACCCCAGTGAGAACAACTAACACTACATACTACCTGCCAGCCAACAATGACTGACTAGTTCTAGTTCTCCTAAAGTGTAGGCATGCCAACTTACTCTAGAGCCTATCCAGAGATACAGGTTGAAAGACTGTAATGGTCCACCTGGCTGCACTTGTGATGTGAGACTTTTAACCACCTCAGCTCACCCCAATTCCCTGGTAGTTCTTCCTTTATGACCTAAGGTGAATGTGCACATTCCTGGAGGCAACCAAAGTTGTACCTAAGTGCTCTTAAAATTGGCACATAACAAGTCCCTTTCTCTGTCCTTTACCATGTCTCTTCATTTGGCATATGGGGATGAGTGGACAGAACTTCTGGGATTGAAAACATGGTTTTAATACTAATTCATTTGAAAATGATCTTGAACTAATTTTTCCTTCTAACTTCTTGGTGCTTAGCAAGTCTACCCAACTGATTTCCTCCATACACCTCACCCTTTCAAATTCCCTTAGTTTCCTGTTCTTTATACCTAGGCTACCTTTCATTAGTGTCTGTTTCATTAGTTTCTTATATTTCTAAATCAAATTAATCTCTAAGTCACAGGTTTTACATAATCCTTATCCTCAAAGTTATTCTAACACCCTAGTCATGAACCCTTTTCAATCTACCTTCTGGGAAACTTTGAACTTTTGTGTTCCTTTTAATTTTCAGAATTGTTAATGTTTATCTAAATTAACTTTTTGGTTTATCTCTTGGACAATATAAATAATTCTATATGAGCATTTCCTGTTTCAATGGATCTTATGTCTATTGAATGTATTATGAATAACGGGTGTACAGTTCTACAGATTACTTTTATTTTTATTTAAATATAATTTTATTATTATTACTATAATATAATTTTATTGTTATTACTAAGGTGTTGTACAGAGGGGTTACCATTTCATAATTCAGGTAATGAGTACTAGAAGATGCAAAATGAACTGCGTCCATTGGTGAAAACTCTGTTTAAATGAGTTTGAGTTTAGAATTGGGAGTCTGCTCAGGCAACCCATGTAACTTTTCCTCTATGCATTAGCATAATTAGAGTCTCTATTTTATTTTGTTGCTTACAGGATGAAGTATATATGTGTGTGTGTTAGAACGATAGTACTGTACCAGTAATTTTTTGCAGAAGGTATAAGGAAACAATCAGCAGAGATTCTAGTAATTAAAGTAGCAAAAGAAGATGAATTGGAGAGAAATTTATTCATAAAAGGAAACCTCTTGATGGCATTCCCAATCCTTTTGTCTTTCTTGTCGCCTGTGGAGAGGATTTTTTCTCCCCGGGATGACAACATCTGGGAACTTTCTGCTGGTAAAGCCCAAGGTGCTGTTATTGGAATCTGGCTAAAAATGTGAGTTCTGCTACATACCTCTTGAAGCACAGAAGTCCCATATAATAAGTAATTACCTACTAAAATGTTAATGGTATAGAAGTCTGTATATATAATATTCTAGAAGCCTCTAGAATGTAATGGGAAAGACAACTCATAGCTGTGGATAAGCCCTGGGCCATGTGTGTTCACAGCGGTATTACAACTCAGCTTTCCATCTATAAAACATGCTAATCCCTGCTTGCTTGTCTTTAAAAGGGTCAGTATGTGGGTTAATTAGTGTTTGCAGTGTCCTTTGAAGATGTGAAGTCCTATGTCAGTGCTACTGAGTATTAATTAGTTTTCTGGAGACCTAAGCTGAGATCCTTCCTGTTCTCCTACACAGCCAAGCCTCAAAGGCCTGAACAATACCGAATTATTTTTGGTAAGTTGGAACATTTATAATGAGAAAAATAAGGACCAGGGACCTAAGCCAATGTTAGATACCAGGACTAGGACTGTACACAAATGCAAAAGGCTCACTATGATCAGGAAAACTATTAGTTTGCTATATTAGAACAAATTTCTTCTAACTTTCAATACTGTTGTATGTACAAGAAGTAGGTAACAAGTTTCAGTGATTATGGAGAAATAAAATAATTCAGAGAAATAAATTTCAGCTATTTATATTTATGAACTGCCCTTCTCTAGCCCATGAACCACAGTGATACCACAATTGTTTGGGTAACAGGAATATAATAACATAATTTACAAAACTAAAGAATCCCCTGAAGACCCTGAATTTGAACTGATTCCCCCCCTTTATATATGAAGTGTAAATCCTATCTTGTGAACTTCATTTCATACTTGGATAGTATGAATGTTTTTAAGTTTCAAGATAGCTCTTGGTTTGTTATTACCTGGTCTGTAAGAACAAACACAAAAACTAATGTGGATTTGCCTATGTATTATATATTGTGTTCTGGCAAAATGCCAGTAGTGCTCTCTTTAATGAACTTAATACAATATGGATAAAATATTGGCTGGCAACTACTGGGATCCATGTGAACTCGGTGTCCCTGTTGAAACATCAGTCACAGCAGTGCCAGATTCCCACAAAACATTGCAAGTTGAGATCAGCTCAGTGTTCACATTGCTGACATTCATTCCCAGTAAAAGCTTGATGTTTGGCCAGGGAAACTCAACTTGTGTTCCCTATTCTCTCCAAACCCTGGAGAACAAATGTGAGAAGATGATTCCTTCAGGAAGAGCAAAACTGAGGACTGAACTCTGAGAACTACAAAATAAGAGCTGGAAAAACAGAAAAGTGACAGGGAAAACTAAGAGAGTTCCATCTCCAGCCCTGGTGGCACTAGCAAGGAGGAGAAGCTGAAGCCCCCACTACAAGGTAAGCCAGGTGACCGCTGAGAGATCAACAGCCAGTGTCTCCAGATGATTGGCAGTGAAAAAGCCTGGTGAAACACTGCCAGATCACACAGTATAAGTGCCATGACCGGCAGTTGGTACATTGAAGGTGTGTGTCCATCATCCATGTCTCCATCCTCTTCAACTAGGAGTAAATCTCAGTACTTTAACAGAATCTTTGGGGCTTTGGGCTTGGGTCTGTGGAATACTCAGTGTCCAGGGCCTGTTTCCTGGTTCTGTGCTGGTACTGATGGAGACAGTGCACTCTCACTCTCTTTAAAAGTCATCGGGATATATTAATGGTTTGATGTTAACCTCTGTATCTTTCCCTCTCTATTTTTGAAATAGAATGATTTTTTTTTGTTTAAAGCCACTAAGTGTTTGGAACAAACAACTTTTGTTGTTCTACAACAAAAGATAACTAGAAATCCCTATTTTGGACCAGTTCTACAACAAAAGATAACTAGAAATCCCTGTTTTAGACCAGTTCTGGAAAAGGTATAACAATATCATTAATAACTTCTTTTACAAAAATGAATCTACATTGTAACTGGGTCAACATACTGTTTCAAAGTATAATTAAGCAATGCACATATATCTAAGATTCAACCTGGGGTCATCAGATCACATAATTCACAGGCACAGATGTTCTCATTTGTGATAGCCTGAGAATGTGGCTTTAACTGCTGGCCTCTTGATGTGGTCCAGTATCAGCAGCCTCACTGGGGAGATGGTTAGAAAGGAGTCTCCTTGGTTCCCCACAGCCCCCCACATCAGAAGCAGTGTTCTAACAGAGTCCTAGAGATTCATCAGCACAGTGAGCCCTGAGAAGCACAAGTATACTGGCTTCTTTAGAAGCAAAGCGAGTTTATGCAATGGCAAGGAACATTCTTTACTTCATTGTGGGAAGTCTCTTCTAAACTATTTGGCCTGTGGTTAAATCTAAAGGGAACATATTCCCCATACCTGTGTTCTTCCTTTTCCAATAATAATAGTTTCTATTATTGTCTATCATTTATACACTTCGATCACTGTCAAGTTGTTGTTATAAGCAGAACTTTTTAGCACCAAGAAGAAAAGAATAGGAAAAAAAATGCTTTCATGTTGACATGCATATGTAACACACATAGTAAAATGTAGAATTCCGTTTTGTTAGTTCTTTGGAGTGCTAGCTGGTTTGTCTACTTGAGCCTGGAATATCTCCCACTTTCAGATAGACTCAGACCAAGATCCTTCTTCCCCCTTTCCCAGAGCAGCTGGAATTACAGGCCGTGCCACCACCACATGAAGCTGAAAGTACATTTTATATAATTTAAGTGAGTAGGAAACAGGTTCAAAGGAAGTATTGCCATTTACAGAGTAATCAAACCTGTTCTTGTTTCTCATGCTGGAAAAGGGCAACCAGAGAAGAGAAATTGATCTCGTAAGCACAAGATCTCTCTGACAAACTTGGCTCCAAGTGCCATCCCGCAGGCCCAGGCTGACCACGCCCCATCACTGGCTATTCTTTCAGCAGCTTTCCACTGCTGCCACCTTGTGGTCAATGGTGAATATTTCTTTCAGTAACACTTTGTATTCATTTTCTGTTATTCTTTGTTATCTATCTATCTATCTATCTATCTATCTATCTATCTATCTATCTATCTATCTATCTATCTATCTATCTAGTGTTGGTACTAGAGCTTGAATTCAGGGCCTCATCTACTAAGAAACTCTGGAGGCAAGACCTATAAGTCTATATAAGAATTGTCAAATGCACAGTCATATTTTAAAACCTGACATACAGAAAGGACCCACCCATTATACTCTACTCAAAATATTTGCAGTGAAAATCCATTGTTTTTAAAGTTTTATTTTATTGTAAAGATACTGTACAGAGTGGTTACCGTTACCTGAGTAAGGTAATGAGTACATTTCTTGTCGAGCATTGTTACCCCCTCCTTTGTTGTTCTCCTACTATCCCTTCCCTCCCCCCTTTCCTCACTCCCCACCCCTGAAATTGTACAGTTCATTTCCAATATAGTGTCTTGTGGGTATCATTGTTGCAATGGATCATCCTGTGTCTTTGTTTTAGTGTTTTGTTATTCCCCTTTCCCAAATTAGACAAATGTATATACAAGATGCAGGGTACCAAAATGAAGTGACAACAAGGGATAGATCATGGGGAGAAGAACATACAAAGGAAACAAAAAAATCACATAGTACATTAAAAACAACAAAAAAGAAAGACCTCTTATGTCCATATCTTGGGGTTCATTTCACTTGCATCATCTTATATGGTCATATGTACATAGCTTTTGAGCTTTTCTGCTCATCTGATAAAATTATCTTAGATGTATACTAATTATTGCAAATGAGAGAAACCATATATACATATCTACATACCATTTATATACAAATATTCCATGAAGTGTCAAAAGCACCATGTTAAGGATTAAAAAATTATTTTAGTTTAACTGTTTTTTGTTTGGTTGGTCATGGGGCTTGAACTCTGGGCCTGGGCATTGTACCTCAGCTCTTCAGCTCAAGGCAAGCACTCTACCACTTGAGCCACAGCACCACTTCCGGTTTTCTAGTGGTTTATTAGAGATAAGAGTCTCCTGGACTTTCCTGCCTGGGCTGGCTTTGAACCGCAATCCTCAGATCTCAGCTTCCTGAGTAGCTAGGATTATAGGCGTGAGCTACCGGTGCCCAGCGGGACAGGGTTTTTTTAAATTGTTATTATAAAGTTGATATACAGAGGTTTTAAAAAATTTTTAACATAATTTTATTGTTATTATGAAGGTGTTGTACAGAGTAAGGAAAATGCATACAGTTTTTTGTTGTGTAATATTGTTTATTATTTACTCAATCTATATAGTCAGTAGATACTTGTATAAATATTAGGGAGAGCTCTGAACCCTATTGAAATTCAGTGTGTATAACTTTTTAACTATTAAGCAAGGAATTCCATAATGCACAGATATTAAAAGCAAATTGGGTTTTAGGAAGTTTCTTTCCCATCATATCAACAAAGGAAAGTCAGAAATGAAGAAAAGCAAAGGAAACAGGTTCCTGTTTATTAACCTGAAAGTATTTCCACATAAGGCTAGAATTCTGTTTTGTGTAATGTAGACTAGATGTTTAGATTCCTTGGACATGCTTTGTATCACCTAAGGACTGTCTCTGCTTGCCCCCAGAGCCCACAGCTATTCACACTGTGCTTATATAACACAGAGCAACATGTCTAGTAAAATTAGGCCATACTGTAGAAAGGGGCTCTTGTTTTTGGTATCTGAAGAATGTTTAGGTAGTATTTCAAGCTTCAGTATTATAATGAGAGAAAACCAGTTGCTCATTCTCTACTTATGTTAGATTTTTATTAGCAGCTCACTCTTGTGCCCAATGACAATGTGAATATCTATTTGGAACACTTCATGCTTAGGATCTCATGCTTAGCTTTGATAATTTCATGCATAACTAGAAGATAGATGCTTATTTTGAATATGTTCAGAAAGTTTTCTCATTCTCATTGAACTCTCTCTATCTGCTCACTTGGGGTCTAAGTTCTAATTTTAGGGAAAAATAAGGTGACCAGTGGGCAGGTAAAACTGTGAGACTTGAGAGTCTTTTCTAGCTTCCTGGGAATGAAAGTAGATTCCTCAATGGCAAGTGTAGACATTGTGGTGGAAACTCCGGTTCCCTGTTTCCTATTTAGCAGGCAGGCACTGTGGACCTATGATCTGCACTTGCCAGGGTGACATGTAGGTATGCCGGTGCAGTCACAACTGCCACTCGCTTTCCAATGCATGTGAGAAAAGGTGGCAAAGCTCTTCCACACCAAAACTATTACAAGTAAACTGTGCCCCTCCACTTCCTTCTCCCTCCTGATCTGCTCAAGAGGCAGAGATAGGAGCAACTCAGATCCTAAATTAACCATTGGGAAGGATGACTGTGACATCACTAGTGATTGATGATGATGATGATGATGGTGGTAGTGGTGGTGCTGGTGCTGGTGGTGATAATGATCCTCCAGTGGCTGATGATGATGCTGATGCTGATGGTGATGGTGATGAAGATTTTGACTGAGAAATAAGTGGTTATGAGGCCATTTTACTTTTTTTTGTTGTTGTTGGTCATGGGGCTTGAACTCTGGGCCTGGGCACTGTCCCTCAGCTTTTCAGCTCAAGGCTAGTACTCTACCACTTGAGTCACAGCACCACTTCTGGTTTTCTGAGTGGTTTATTAGAGATAAGAGTCTCACAGACTTTCCTTCCTGGGCTTGCTTTGAAGGTGATCCTTAGATCTCAGCCTCCTGAGTAGCTGGGCCACCAGTTCCCAGCACCCATTTTCCTTTTTGAGACTTCATCACAGATTCACAAGTCTTTATTAAGATGGGGAAATGATATGGAAAGAGTGGAAACAGTACATACAGGGCAGGGTGGAGGGAAACCAGGGAGATAGACATCCCAATTCATATTTCCCCATGACTTCTCCCCACGTTCAGCAAGTGCTGTAGTGTTTAGTTGATGCAACGTCATTTCTTTTGTTGACAAATTGTTAAATAGATTTTTCTTACTGATATTTTTGTATAAAAAATATACCGAGGTTAGCTGTACTAGCTCAATATGTGTGGGTGGGGACGGGGCAGGAGACCAGGCCATCAAGAAGAGGCCAGTTTATGCTGTACAGACCTGATGAAAGGTTTGGGCCATTGCAGCGGAAGAAGGGAAGAGAGCTGGGATAAGATGGAGTTTGACAAGAACTGTGGAATCCTGGGAAAGGAAGACTCTGTCCAAAGGAAGTGGCATGCTCTCCCTGCCTCCAAATCTCAAACAAGTAATCAAAGTTTTTTTGATAAGGATATTTTCACTAAACTACAAACTAAAAAACAATTTCAAAAAGTAGATAAAATGAGAATACCTGGCAGTCTTTTATAAATTAAAAATAATAGAGTAGATGGAACAGAAGTAGGCAGCATTGGGCTGTGCTAAGATCCAGAGTCTTGAAATAAGACACTGAGGGGGATCATTCCACCATCCACAAGCCTAAGAGAGGTAAGAATGGCAGGCGGCAGGAGAAAGCAGGAATGAGCGTCTTCATCTTGGGTGTGTTGGATTTCCTTAACATGTTTCTATGTGTCTTGTCTTCGTGACTGTGCTGTCCCAGTATCTGCTGTCATGTTTCACACCGGTTGCTGGGGCTCCTGAAAGAAGAAGGCATTATGTATGTGTCCAAGTCAGGGGCCCAACTCACACAATTGGCTGATGCTTACTGATACTGTCATTATTAGCTAAATCTAATGAAAATTCTAAGTATTCAATAGAGTAATGGATTTAAAAAAGAGAAAACTCTACCAAATGGAGTTCTGTGGAGCTATTATGAGATAAATAGTTGGATAGCTAACCGCCAAATAATACACGTCCAATTTTCATAAAATGGTGATTCCAGTTAAATAGTCAAAGTTTTATTAAAATATTTTTAATTCAATGTCCCCTATTTTCCTTTTGGCTTGTCTACATGTACATGAACTTGTAGGACAATAATTAATGGCTATTGAAAAAGGAAGAAATAGAAGAAAAACATAAAGGAATATAAAGTAATTGTTTGTTCAGATTAAAAACCTTATGTAGTTTTAATTATGAATTTGGAAGGGATTTTATTAGAAAGCCAAAGCAAGACTAATATTGTATGAGTAAACCTGACCTAGATAAGATGAATCAGATCACAAAGACCTAAAATTTCAAACTAAGGACATTTTCAAGTTAGAGCTCAATTGAAGAGCACCCTTGATTTAGCAACTCAGCTCTAAGAAACTCAGATGCGGAAGCTAAAGGGGAGGTAGGGAGACACTATAGAAATCCTATGACTACAATGTCTGCCTTGTAGGCAGACATTCCAGGGTGGTGTACCATCAAAGGGAACAAACCCCTTGGAGGGTATTTTGCAGGTATTTTGGAGGGGAAGGAATCATTTTCTCTAGGTCCCCATGCTCTCTTGCATCCCCCACAGGAGATGGACGACATATTCTTTAATTTTCAGGAGTGTCTGCAAACATACCACTCCCTCTAGCGGAAACCTCATTCCCTGGCCCTCAAGGAAACACATCGCTCACTCCAGCTCACTCTGTCCCTTGAAGTTTGTCCTTTCTGTAGTACATACTGCTAGGGCAGTCAGTGAGTCCCAGAGGCTCATGAGCAATGGTGGATGCCTCCCTCCCACCCCTGAAAGGACTCTCAACAGGTAGGGTTGAGAGTGATGGACAGTGATGACAAGGGTAACATTAATCACGATACCTTGTGCTCACAAACCGACATGTTGAATCAAAAGCCCTTTAGGTACAACTACCCAAAGACAATAATAATAAAATTTAATCTGGTGTCCTCCCATATTTATTTGTTCGCTGGAAAATAATGTCAATAGTACATAGACATCCAGGTCCCTACGGAGACCACACCTGAGAATCCTGTTACTAACCTGGACTACTGAAAAGGCACTCGGAGCACTAGAGCAGCAGTGTTTTGATTGAAGAAGTACCCTGACTATGAATAACCTAGACCTGTGAAGGAGGGTTTGGGCTACTAAGGTAGCAGGTGAGCTTCTGTCCTAGGTAAGGAGCTCCTCTTGCTGCTGTGTTGTCTCTTCTCCAGCCACTATCCACAAGGACGTTTGTTATATGGAAGTGGGATTGTTTCCCTGCTCCCATGACTTTGGCATCACATATAGTGTAGAATAGAGAACAGAGAAATGCCAGCCTATGCTAGGATCTCTGACATCTTCCCGTTGTGGTTCTGGCATTGTCCCGGGGCTCCTGCACTCCTGTGGCTACCTGGGAGCCTTCCAGATGTAAGAATTGAGAGGAGCCATGAGGCAAAGGCACTTTAAGACAACTGCCTACAGCCACTGAGCCTGTGTTGTCAGGTAGTTTCTTTCGAAAGTTGTGTTAGGTAGACATATAAGCGCAAAAAGAATTAGAAAGGAAATGCGACGGAATTCACATAGTCATCATCCATCAATAGTCGTCAGCTCATTGAGATTTCATTTTACCTGAGTTTGATTCCATTTCCTCTGTCCCCCCCTCCCCCACAACTATCATCCTAACACAAAAATCCTTCCCAAAGCAACCAGAGCACTGTAAGGAACAAAATAATTTCCCAACATCCAGGGTGGGATTTCTTGCAGATGTTGGGGAATTAGTCAGTAACAAAACTATGAGCCTTGCTGAACCTCTGCAGAGAGGATGACCACAGCCTGCCGTTGTGAGAGCCTGAAAATCCACACTGTGAGACCCTGAAAGGACTGGGAGTTTGGAATGCCTTCTCCCAATACACTCTCAGACCACTGGGAGCTTTCCTGGAAAGGTCAGTCAGCCCTGGCTTAAAGGAACTCCACCCTAAAACGTGTGGGAGCCTGAGGATAGACTTAGGTTTATGAAAATTGAAGGCGTTTTACTGTTTAGCTCTCCTTCCAGAATAAGAAGGTCACCTATCGCTTGCATACAAAAATATTGTCACCTGTTGAAGTCTGTACCTTCTTCCTGGCACAAGACCAGTAAAATCCTTGGTTAATGTAACCTTGGGCTCTGTTGCTGGCAGAAGGCTACATACAGGTCTGTTTGGCTCCAAACCTCAGTTCTACAGGGAGGTCCAGTTTCCTTTATTGTGTTGCTCCCCGAGGCAGTAGATTAAGGAGCACAAGGTGGGTTGTAATTTGCTACTTGCCATGTCCCCCACATTAGGATATTTGTAAACACAAATGAATAAACCTACTGTTCCATTCAGATTTGTAGCAATGATGGCAAAACCAATATGACCCTTGTCAGGTCTTGAATTCCACGGGACAGAGGGTCACGGGAGCTGAGACACTATCTGTCAGATCCTGTAACACCCAAATGTATGTGATTAAGCAATTTTAGACCCACAAGGCAGTTACAATGTGTGTTTGCTGAGAACATTGATTATGGGCATTAACGAGCTAGAAAGAGAAGTCATTTGGTGTTTTGGTTGATGTTTTCCCAAAATATGTACTAAAAATGGAAAGCAAGTCCAAGGACACAGTGTCTGAAAGAAAAACAAATCAATCAAGTTTATTGTAAGAAGTCATTCTACTTGATATTTATATAACATCTCCCTTCTGATGAATTCAGATTTGTTGGCTTATAATATTAGGCTCTGTTGTTCAGTGAAGTTGAAATATTAATGGGCCATAGAGGCAAAGAGCTTGCTTGTCTCTGTCCCCAGCAATTTCAGCTATTCAGCCATAGGATGGTGGTGATGTTGGGGACTGTTGGTTCCTTTCATACCTACATCACTGCCATGCTTCAGCCATTTACGAGTCATCCAACTGACTAAGGAGTTAAATTTACTGGGCTCCAGTAATCTTACCTGTGAGATCTGCCTCATAGGGTTGTTCTCCAACTTCACCATAGTATGTATGTACATATACATCTAACATTTGTATCTGACCTGCTGAAGATAATCTAATTATTAATCCATTTAATTTGGCTACATTCTGTACTCCTACCTGAGCCAAGTGCCTGACAGCTATGATGGTGTGTTCTGTGAGCAACATCTCTGCCCACTTGTTCTTCCCTCACTCTCTGTCCAAGACAAGGACTTGAGAAGGTCCATGACTCTGTACTGCAATGTGTCCAGGTTCAGTGAAGCCAAAGGTTTTGTTATGGTAGTACTTGGGACTTGGATCTCACTCTTCTAGCCCCGAGACAAACCAAGAGAAGACCATAGCTCTTCAAATGTATTGTGTGACAAAATACTACAGCAGACAACTAAGAGGAAGTTAAGAGTGAATCAGGATTGTTGCTTTCAGGAAAAGAATAGCACAATTATTGGATGACTTAGACAAAATCAGAGCTGACCTGGACAGACCTACTTTGACCAACTCGAGATCTCAGTAGTTCAGCCGTCAGCTTCTGGCTCTGGCTGGGGGAGAAGTTCTGAGGCTTCTTTGTGGGTAAGGAAACGCTTTTCACTGTGAGTGTCCATCACTGTAAGCCGACATCTATGGAAAGAAAGGACGAAAATTCTGCCTGTCTGCATTTTTTCTATTTTAACCTTAGAAAATTAGATTCTATTTCCTTTCCATTGTAGGAAAGAAGAGCTGAAGTTGCTCTGAATGTCATATGGAATTGGGAAAATACCTCATGAGAGGAAAATAGCATATGTGTCACCAGCTCCTAACTTCCAGTAGAATATCCAATTTTGGCCTCTTAAGAATTTTAATCTAGGTGATGTGAATGGACTCAGAGTTCAGCTGTTTTGGGTTACTTTGGCCTGTGTACACTGATCTTATTCTGAGTTTCCTTATCTCACTCTCTTGTCTCCTTTGCAACAGGAAAAGTCATGGACTGGATTTTGGAAGGTGCATATTGTGGCACTGGGGACATTAGTGGGGTTTTCCAGGTCAGGTCCACGTTCTAAAAACAAAATCATGTTTCTTTTGGAATTGCATAATTTCTAGAATCTTCCATCTACTTGAAAGTTCTATGACTGTACTTCCTGGGTTTCCATTTTTTCTTTCTCCTCTTTCCTCACCTGGAGATGCCTTCAAGAAACAGGGAACCTGAATGTCTGGTTGTGGTTCATGTGAAGTCACATGCTCGAGCCCAATTCTTGACACACATTCATACTGACTCCTTACAGCAAGCAGGGGATTCTGTAATCCATTTGTATCCATGAGGACACACAGCCTTACACTTACTAGGTAAGGAGCTCAAGCAGAGTTAAGGTTCCAGTCTAACACTACGTACATGCCTGAGGCAGAAGAAGAGTGTTACATGGACCATGTCAAGATTCCTTTCTATTTAGGCTGGCGCTGTACTTCTGAGCCGCACCTCCAGCCTCCCTTCTATTTAGCCAGCAACTTTTTAAGCCTGTAACAGTGGAGAGTAGGATGAGGCTCCACAGAAACCCAGACATCATGGCAGACAATGCCTGGTGTCCTGAGAGACGGGGATCTGGGTACTGAGCCAAAGTGAGTATCTTTACTTTCTAAATGATGGCAAAAACCAAATTACCTGAAGTTTATCCTCCAGAGAGATTTTATCACTATGTTCCATATTCCAGGCACTGACAATGACCTCTTTGCTGCTGCTGTTGTTGTTGTGTTTAATTGTTTTTTTTCTGAGGCAAGGTCTCACTTTGTAACCCAGCTCACCTTATACTTACTGTAAAGATCAGGTTGGCATGAACTCAGGATCCTCTTGCCTCAGCCTCCCGGTGCTGGGATTACAGGTGTGAATTGCTAATATTGAGGACTTTTACTTCTTATCTCAACTGGAGATGTCTAGGTGGAACCCTGGTGCTCACCCTCACCATGGGGAGCAGATAACTATCTTGGTCATCCTTCCAGCCTCTTAGTGTGTGTGGACTTTAGGGTCCCCTCACATTCTCCAAACCCTTTTTCAAAGCAAATATGGCTTTCCTTGTCCCTCATGTATCTCATTCCCTCTGCCTCTATGGCCACCATCCTTTCAAAGACTCAGCCCCTCATGAGGCAACTTCTAAAAGCCATCTGTGAGCTTCTACTAGTTGTGCTTCTGCTGCTAAGAAACAACAAAAACTTGTTGTCTTCTGGACACTTCTGTAGGAAGCTGCCATTCATCCCCAATACTCAGGAATCAACTCCAAAACTTTCCATTTGCATTTCAAGACTGAGAAGTGAAAAGACCAATGGGTTATTTTCTGTTTATTTTCCCAAACCAATAGGCTCTCGTGTGTGTGAATCTGACTGTAATGTAAAAACCACGTTAAAGTAGTGTTCTGCAATGATTACAACACAACCACAAAAACACAAATGGATTCTCTTTTCCACAAGTAAGACTAGATTGGAATAAGATGTCCAACAATATGGAAGGCAAAAGTCTTAAAAAACTGGTGTTGAAGATTTTATTCACTCACCCAAAGCACAGATTCTTCTGCTTCACCATCTGGAGAGGCTGAGACTTTGGCATACTATGTGAAGACTCTATTGATACACAATTGGCATATGTATCTGTAATAACATAGGTCCCTCTGACACAATTGGAATCATGGCCTTTTGAATTTCTTCATGAATTATTTTTAGCCCAAGACTAAATTTACTTTTTCTAATTTAGTGTTAGGAAGTTTCTTAGATATGATAAAATTCAAAGAAGATTCACCCTGAGGGGCCTAGAAGATTCAAGTGCCTGGCCTGTTTGAAATGGATCATCAAAACCTGGGGTGGGGTGGGAGAATATTCATAGTTATTAATTGCTCTCTGTTGGTTCCTTGGCTAGCAGCGGACACAGGAATGTGATGTAGATGAAAAGGACGGTCTTGAGAGGGGCAGAGTTGAGCTCCCACAGCAGAGCTAGGAAATGAGATGCCATATTTTCCAACTTGATGACTTTGGCCTTCACCCATGCTCCTTTTAGACAGAGAACCCTGTCTTCATTGATCCTGGGGCTCTGAAAAGATGCATGCTAATCACTTCCACAAATAACTCTGGGGGAAGCATCTTCACACCTGCTGCTGGGGACTTGTCGCCTTGGGGGACGGAGCTTCAGTGCCTTCAGTCCTCATACCTCCAAGGATCCCATATGTTCTGAGAGTCTATTTGGGGATAAGTACTTTTAAATCACGAGGAGTTATATTTCCTAAGCCTTACTTATGAAATCCTGCTACAGCATTTCCTGGGCTTTTATATGAATTTATCTCTGGTGTTGATTCCAAGCTTAGAAATAGTATATAGAAGATGCAGCTCCAATGATAGAACCCAACGCTCTCAAACAAAGAACTGATATTTCGTGGGGGTGGGGGACAATGAAAAGATCTTAAAGGCATATTTTGCATTTTTCCTTAGTATATAGTCAAGTTATATTTAATCTTAGTATCACCTATTATTTAGTCGTTTCAAGATTTTATGCTAAAATATTTCTAAATACGAGAAGGTGTTTTTATAGTATATACATTTATCTGAATTAGGGAAGGGAAAGAGAACAACAAAACAGTGATACAAAGGACAAAGGGGGAACCAATGAAACAGCGATACTTACAATGTAATATATTGGAAATGAACTTTACAACTTGGGGGAGGGCATTGATGGGGAGGAAAAGTGGGAAAAAAATAAGAGAAGGGGTAACAATGTAGGACAAGAAATTTACTCGCTACCTTATATTTGTAACTGTAACCCCTTTTGTACATCACCTTGACAATAAAATTAAACTTAAAAAGTTATAGTTTATCTATCTTAATGAGTCGATAGATATCACCACAAGAAAGAGGTGTTTTATCATATCAATATCAACAATTGACGTTCATTTTATTTGAAAGAAAACCAGTTGTTAAATATCATGCCTATCTTTCAGTCTACATTTCATTACAGTACTCCTGAAGTAGAGATTTTGACCAGATATTTCCCTTCTTCTGTGGGCTGAGACCGGAAAGTCACATATTTTTTGTATCCGGTCTTACACATAACATACTTATGTTAAAATTTATCAATTAGATACAGTGGAAAAAATGGCAGAATCTCATAACAAAAGGGAGCAGTTGTGATAATAGGCTGCTTTCCTGGCCAGGTACCATTATAAGGCAGAGTGGGGAGGGGGGGATTCAGCGCTGGGTGTTGTGACATGAGAGCAGATCCTGTGAGCACCATGGCCAGAGGACACTTGTGACAGCAGCACTACTGACCATCAGGAGGGCAGGATGTTTGTCGTGGAAGCCCCAGACCAGTGACGACTGACTGCCTGTATCCCAAGGCCACAGGTCAGAATCCTGAAAGGATTCATCATCCAGCTCAGATTGGCCTTCAGTTTAAAAACTACAAAGTGCCTATTTCTAGAAAGTTCCAGGAAATATTTTCAGGCTGTACTTTGCTGTGGGTGACTGAAGCTGCGGAGTGATCAGAGATGGAGAGGGGATAAAGGTGACCTTTACAGTCATCATAAGTGCCAGGGAACTTACACCACCGTCACTTTGGAGTTTGTATAGCTGACTGCTGCAGTCTTTCCCAAAGGGTGAAAGATTACATTCACTTATGAATTGAGCCTCTCAGTGGCATCAATGCTATTAATTGAAGACTTAGAGCAATATGTTTTGCTTTCTTTTCTTTTTTTTTTTTTAAGTTCTCAAACAACATGATAATGCTAATTTCCTAGAATGGGAGCGATTCCTCATCCTTCCTGCAGGTGGCAGCATACAATATCACAAAGGATCAGAAAATGTGTGCCCGTACAGTTATCTGGTGTGTCTGATTTTTCTCATTCTGCAATATGAAAGCAACATGTATGTACATGAAAATGATTATGGAGACAACATATTATACTGATTTACTAGGTATTGAGGAACCATTTGGTAATAAAGATATTAGTGGATCAAACAAGTCAGTGAAGTCGGAAAGTGGGATTCACGAGACCTGGAGTTAGAGTATGATACCTGGCTTGGATATGTGGATTAAGAGGAGACAGAGATTTTGAGTACAGAGTATCTTGGAGGAGTGCTGGGGGTGGAAATGGAAGCTGAGTTCTGGATCATAGTGAGGAGACTGTCTTCCTCGTGTCTCTCGACTTTATTGGCTCCATCTCATTCCAGGATGATTTCCTGATGTCAGTTTTCTTTATTACACAGCGTTACTACCTGAGACTATGACTGAGTTCCAGGATATTTGCATCCAAACCATATTTATATGAATCTTAGGAGGAATGAGGAAACTTAAGGGTGACAGCTTATTTCATGAGTTCTTTTTAACTAGACTGTTTCCAAACTTTATTTTTAGAAATTTTTACTAAATACATTTTAACTACATATAAATACATATAGCTGTAATTTTATGAGGCACTGTGTAGGCCTATGAGACATGTATGTGGTGCATTATATTGCAATTGTGTTAAATATATCCACCTCCTGAAACTTTTACTATATAGTGATACATTCCAAGCACTTTCTTTCAGCTTTTTGAAATGTACATTCAACATTGACACACACACACACACACACACACACATATATATATGAAGGCATAGAATTCCATTCTCTCTCTCTCTCTCTCTCTCTATATATATATATATATATATTCCATTCTATATATATATCTATATACATAGGTATATATAGAATGGAATTCTATGCCTTCATTAGAAAGAATGACATCACCCCATTTGTTAGGAATGGAAAGACTTGGAAAAATTATATTAAGTGAAGTAGCCAGGCCTAAAGAAACATAGGTCCCATGGTTTCCCTTATTTGTAATAACTAGTATATGTCTAGGACAAGCAGAAAAGGTCAAAAGCTATGTACATATGACCATATAAGATGATGTTAAGTGAAATGAACCCCAAGATAGGGACACAAGTGGATTTTTCTTTCTTGCTATTGTTTTTAACGTACTTAGAATGTACTATGTGTTTTTCTTTTGTTTCCTTGGTATGTTCTTTCTCCACGGTATAATCCCCATTTTCACTGTATTTGATTCCAGTGCCCTGCATCTTGTATATACATTTTTCTAATTTGAGGAGGAGAAGGGAAAAAACAAAATGCTTAAATGAGATGCACAAGACACTAGGGTGAAAATGAACTTTACAACTTGTAGGGGGAGAAAAGGAGGAGTTGAAGAGGTGGGGAGGGAAGAGATGGTAGGGGAAAAACAAAGAAAGAGTTAACAGTGCTCCATAGGAGCATGTTACTCATGTAACTGTAACCCCTCTGTATTTTTACAATAAAAATGTATTTTAAGAAAACATTGCTACCTGTGGTCACCCCACTATGCTTTGCCCATCAGATCTGACTCTGTTATGCTTCTTGTACCCATTGATTAATCTCTTTTCATCTCTCCAACACCCCTACTTTTCTCACCTTCTGATACCATAAATTTTATTGATATGTATGTCAGTAAATAAATTCAATACACATATAAGATATTTCTTATTCATATGTACATACTTAAGTATGAGTGTATGCTGACATGCATGTAGCCTCATGCTCTCTTTCCCCTGAAACCTTGTTCTCTCCTAGATGCCTTGCTTTGTGTGTGTGTGTGTGTGTGTGTGTGTGTGTGTGTGTGTGTCTGTCTGTCTGTCTGTCTGTCTGTGGTATATGTGTGTATGCTGGTCCTAGGGCTTGAACTTAGGGCCAAGGCTCTGTCTCTGAGCTTTTATATTCAAGGCTAGCTTTCTACTGTTCCACCTTGGGTTTTTGGTGGTTAACTGGAGATAAGAGTCTAAATAGACTTTCTGCCCAAGCTAGCCTTGAACTGTGGATCCTCAGCTCTTAGCCTCCCGAGTACAAAGGAGTAAGCCACTGGTACCTGGCTATGACTTGCTGTTATCTGAACATAGTCCTTATTATGTACTTGTTTGTATTTGTTTACCTGATTTTCCAAACCTAAAAGCATAGGATCTTATCTCTCTTGCTCAATAGAGCTTATTTAACTAATTCAATATTGGCCAAAGGAAAGGGAGCATGCAGGAGAAAGTCTGAGGGGGGAGAATGAACAACAGGTTCATAACCTGTGGACTTGCATGGTTAACTTTCTGATATGTCTTTCCTTGGTACATTACACAGGTTTTGAGAGGGGGGTCCATGCTTTATCTAACTCTCTGTGCCTCCCAGCCTTCTCTTCAAATATTTGGTCCAAAGCTTGCTCCCAGCAGGAGCCCATGACTGTGGTGAGTGCATTGGTTCAAGGCAGAGCTGGAATGTTCTTGGTTCATCTTCACTGAGCCCAGGCACCACTCACAGTGGGCTTCCAGCAATCACGGACCAATGGGAGGCTGATGAGCTACGTCATCTAGTGATTCTTATTCTTATTTGGGGAGAGAATGAACAACCACCAAATGTGGCCAGCAAGAGAATCTAGTTATTCACTGAGCTTCTGGGCAAAGATAGGGAAGATAAAAAGAGAGAGTCAAGGCCCAAATGCTTCCACTCTGAAGAGGTAGGAGGCTCTTCACATTGGGGACCAATGTTCTGTGCTATTAATGTTCATGCTCATTCACTCATGAATGAATAAATGCAGAGGAAATAAACCACTCATGTATGTAAACTTTCAAATTGACAAGAGGGCATTTATTCATTCATTCTTTCATTTATTTTGATATTGGTGGTAGGGTTGACTAGGAAAATGCTTTATCACCGAGCTCCACCCTTATCTGTATTTTAATGAAGGGAGAGGAAGAGTTAATATTTGAGATTATCTCTACATTTGCATAGAAGGGTTCAGGATCAGCAATACCTGGAGAGAGAGGACGTGCTCCAAGTCTGTGGCATCTACCATCAAAAGGGAAAAACAGCAATGTCTGGCCCTTCAAAGTCTTTTCCTCATCGTGAACTTCTTGCCACTGCTCAACTTTTCTATTATTCTTAGAACTACCACAAAAGAGGGCAGCCACAAAAGAGCCAAGAACCCCAAACACGAAAAAAGAAAGCGAGATGAAATAGATACCAACTTTAACCAGCATTTGTCATGAACTTGGCATTTGGTCCCTCATCTAGAACAGAAATAAATAAAAAGTTTACCCATGAGGAGTTAAACCAAAAAGAACAAGAAAAAAATGTTTGTGGCATCCAGCACATTGTAGGACACTAAGGATGCATGGTGCCTGTTCATGAAGTGTCAATAGTGGCCTGTAGTGTGAGAAGCAGCCTCGCAGATTTGCCAAGTGCCCTCTTAGGAGAAGACCACCGCTTTTAGAGTCATTGCCTGAATTTATTATGTTGTGGTTAATGTTCTTGACTCCCTTCCTACCCCAGCTTTTTATGTGGAATCTAATTCTTATCTTTCTCTTAGTGGACATTCTTTGAGGGCACATGCCATTTTGCTAACAGCAACTGACTATCAAGGCATATATTTTATATGCCCTTTAAAACAGTGAAAAAAACCTGACATATGAAGCAGTAACTATGCTGCACATCATCTCTACAACAATAAAAGAAACTGTGAATAAAAGCTAAGCAAAATGTACTGAGAGAAAGAAGAAAGTGGAAGTTTTCAATAATGCCTCGTTAAGGAGGGACACAGTTATTACATGTGTGTGACAAAATGAACTGGCTGGGTAGTAAACATCTTTGATAATGTCTATATTTCACCTTAGGTAGGGGAAAAACAAAGGAGGAGGCAACAATGCTTGATAAGAAATGTACTCATTACCTTGCTCATGTAACTGAAACCCCTCTATACAGTATTTTCACAATAAAAAACGTATTAAAAATATTTCATGCTGACAGTGCATGAACTAGCAAGCCAATAAGAAAAATGCTGAAATAGGATACTAAAAACATAGTAAAAGTATTAGTTGAATACTCTGAAGTTTTCTTCTCAAAGACCTGAGTATAGTCAGGTCTGTATCTGAATATGACCAACATTAATATCTATGTATAATCAAACATATAAATCTGAATGTGATAAAAACATCTGTATCTGTAGGCCACATGGGACACGAGGGAAAAATTAAGTGTCAACAAGAGGATATAATTAGGAAAAGTGAAAGACAACCAACCATAAAAACATAAATGGAGGAGAAAATATAATAGATTAAAAAAATGAACAAAGCACCATGTTGGACCCCTATTGACTCAAAATTCAAACAAATGGCTCTTAAAGACTTTATCCACAATTGGAAGGTTTGACACAGACCTGGTACCAATTTATATTATTATTCTCCTTATTGTAACAGCATCGTGTTAAGAAAACATACTTGATAGAAATATGTATTAAAAGTTTTACAAACTGATCTTGTGAGATTTGCTTTAAAATACTCCAATGGGTATTTCTGTTTCTAGCTGTGGTAGAGTAAATTCCAGTGTATAAACATTCTTTATCCTGTACATTGAACATATGGATAAAGAATTCTGTAAGCTACATCTAAGCAGCCTTCCTCTTCAAAGCAAAATGAAAGGGAAGTAACTCTATTCAGAGGCATCAGAAAGCAAGTAAGGCAGCCAGCACTTGAAAGGTCAAAGATTGCCCAGAGCAAATAAAACTATTGAGCTGAGCCTGACCTTCCACATTGAATCTCCCCCTGAAGCATTTGGTGATTTTTAAATTAAGCTGAACAAGACTTGAGAAGCCATGGAGAAATCTGAGCAGAAAGTGAGTGGCTGAGCTGGGTTTTTGGCTAATTTCAGAGCTCCAGGAACTTAAAATCTGAATTCAGGCTGTCAAACGAGCAAGGAGTTGGCAGAGACATTCCTCTGAGAGAAAGAGGTCTGGGCAGGATGAACTCGGCATCAAGTCACTTTTCTTTTTAAATTTTTTTATTTTAATTTTTATTTTTTGTGAACATACTGTACAGAAGGGTTACAATTACATAGGTAAGATAATGAGTACATTTCTTATCAAGCATTGCAGCCTCCTCCTTTGTTTACCCTTCACATCCCTTCCCAGCCTCCCCCCGACCCACCAACCAAATCCCCCCCCCCCCCGCAACAAAGTTGTAAAGTTCATTTTTGACATGACAACTTGTACTTCTCATAGTTGCAACGGGTCCACCTGTATCCTTAAACGACTTGTTTTTCCCGATCTCCTCCACAAATTATACCGACATCAAATATAGTGAAAGCAGGGGTTATACTGTGGGGGAGGGACATACAAAGCAACAAAGAAATAATCTTATAAATGAGTTAGAAACAAATGCATGAAAGAAAAAAACATTTAAATACATATCTAAGGGTTCATTTTCCTAACATCACATTATCTGACCTTTTCTGTTTGACTCAGACATATACTAGATATTGCAAATAAGGGAAACCATGGGACCTATGTTTCTTTGGGCTTGGCTTACTTCACTTAATATAATTTTTTCCAAGCCTTTCCATTTCCTAACAAATGGGGAAATGTCATTCTTTCTGATAGAGGCATAGAATTCCATGGTGTATATATACCACATTTTCTTGATCCATTCATCTACTGAGGGGCATCTGGGTTGGTTCCATATCTTAGCTATGGTAAATAATGCTGCAATAAACAGTTGTGCTGGTAGCTTTAGTGTGGTCTTGTTTGTAAACATTTGGGTAAATGCCCAAATGTGGGATTGCTGGATCATCATAGGGGAGCTCTATGTGAAGTCTTTTGAGGAACCTCCATACTGCTTTCCAAAGTGGTTGAACAAGTTTACACTCCTACCAACAATGAAGTAAGGTTCCCTTCTGTCCACATCCCCTCCAGCATCTGTTGTTGTTAGAGTTCTTGATTATAGCCATTCTAATGTTGTTTTGATTTGCATTTCTTTTATGGCTAGGGATGTTGAGCATTTCTTCATGTGTCTATTGGCCATCCTTTTTTCTTCTTCAGAGAAGTTTCTCTTCAAGTCTTTAGCCCACTTATTTATTGTGCAGTTGTTTCTTTGAGGATTTGTTGTTGGGGGATTTAATTTTTTGAGTTCCAAGTATATTTTAGATATGAGACCCTTCCCAATCTGTGGGCTTTCTATTGATCTTGCTAGCTATGTCCTTTGCCATGCAGAAGCTCTGCAACTTCATGCAATCCCATTTGTCCAACCTTTCTTCAAGTCACTTTTCTACCTGAGGGCTTCAGTGCTCAGTGCAGAGGAGGAAGCAGGGGACTTGAAGAACTGAGGTGTTCAGGTCACAGAGAAGAGGCACCACAAAATCCTACCGGGTCTCAAAAACCTACTGGACCACATTTTAAGAAGTGGTTAAGCCAGAACTAACACACTTTAAAAAGCCAAACACAAATCAGTCTCAAAAACCAGGAGGTGTACACTGGTACCACCAGGCTAGAAAGAAACCCAAGTCATACCCAGGCTGGAGATTGTGCTGCCCAACTCAGTTCCTGCTTTGAATAACCAAAAGCTCATTTTTCACATAGATTTTCTACAATTATTCTAGTTTCTTTCAAACATTTAGTCTAATAATTCCCAACTATGAGAAGAATCAGAGCAAATAAAGTAAAAAAAAACAATAGAAGCATAACTGCAGGTGATCCAGATATTAGATTAGTTTGTTAGTGTCATAAAAATAACAATATTAGGTTCAAGAAAAATCAGTGACAATATGGAAAATTTCACTGTAGAATTGCAGTAGGCTGGCATGTTAAAAGAAACCCATTAATTAAAAGTACAATAATATTGGAGATTATATTCAATACCAATTACTGGCAAGAGTGAACCCTCATTCACTGCTGGTGCAAAACGGTGTAAAGACAGCTTGACTTTTTTGTATGTATCAGTTCTGGGACTTAAACTTGAGGCCTGGGAGCTGTCCCTTAGCTCTTTTGCTCAAGGTTAACACTCTACTACTTTGAGCTATGGCAACTGCTTCGGGTTTTCTGGTGGTTAATTGGAGGTAAGAGTCTCCTAGACTTTTCTGCCTGGGCTGGTGATCCTCAGATCTCAGTCTCTGGAGTAGTGAGGATTACAGGTCTGAACCACCAGCACTGGGCTTGACAATTTTTGTAATGAAATATGGTCTTAATACTACATAATTTTACTACTAAATATGGTCTACTAAATAGTGCCCTTCTATTTGAAAACCATACATCCTTTCCCAAAGCCTCCATGCAAACGTTTATAATAGCTTTAGTCATGATTGCCAAATACTGGAAACAATCAAGATGTTCTTCAACAGATAAATGAATGGACAAATTATATCACATTCATACATTAAAATATAATGGATGAAGAAAGAAATGAGCTATCAACCTACTGATAGATATCTAGAGATTTTAAATATGTATTGTTAAGTGAAAGAAGCCATCTGGAAAGACCATATAAATGGTGTCATACTATTACGATTATATATTATTCTTAAAAAGGCAAAGATACTGGACGGTAAACATTTTCCAGCTCCCTGGAAAAATGGCTGGCTGTAGGAGTGGGACAGGAAGCACTCAGGGTGGGCCTGGTCAGTCTGTAGAGAAAGAAGGTAATGAAGTGTCTTATAGACAAGCACTGAAATCACACAGTAAGGGGTGCATGTCCAAGGAACCCATGGGGTTCCCACTTAGGCAAGGCCTAAGTGGGGCTAACACCACAGAACATAAAATGTCATATTGTAACGTGAGAGCTATACTAATTATCCACAAAAATTGGATAAATGGATAAGTGGTTGAAGATATAAGTAAGTGAAAAGAGACAAGTGTTTTCTCATAGAGTGAAATTCCAAATAATATACATATATATTCTGCACTTTAGGACGAGGCTACTTCTCCCTGATCTGGAAGTGGTACTGCATCTTGTTAATTCCTTCAGGTACCGCAGTGTGAAAGGGGAGGAAAGAAGTGATATTACTTCCTAGGGAGAAATCTGACAATATACTTGAGTCAGACAATCAGGTCAACATCAGTAGTGGTAAATCTTGTTGGTAATAAGAACCTTGGTGTGATACGATGAAAATAGCATTTGCATATGACAGCTTCTTTCATGGAGACAATTTTTCCAACTAATAATGAAATAAACAGCCAACAAATCCCAATACAAGGGCATCCTGAAAAGCAACTGGCCAGTCCTCCTTAAAACCATCATTATTATGGTTTGAATTGCAGGTGTGAGTATCATCTTGGGTTAGGTCTATTTGTTTTATTTTTTAAAATTTGTTATAGAATTTATTTAGTTATGGTATTGTTAATAATATTTTTATTTTTTGAGGCTTGTGATATTTTCAGTGAGTTGTTATTCATATACAGACCACTTATTTTTATATGTTGATTTTGTCTTAGGCTGTTTCATGGAAAGCATTCATCAGATCTAAGCATTTTTTTTCTTTTTGGTAGAGGCTTTTTGATCTTTTAGACAGATGATCAGTCGTATGAAAACAGGACAAGATGGCTTCATTCTTTCATGCTTATATGCCTTTTATGCATTTCTCTTGCCTATTGCTCTGGAACATATTTTAAGATAACCTTGCCTCATTTCTGATTTGATATAAAATTTTGCCTGTTTTTCCCCATTCAGCTTAGTGTTAGCCACTGGCCCATAGCAAATAATGTTTATGATAGTATTTGATCCTTTTGTTTATAGTTTATCAATTTTATTGTGAAAAGATGTTTAATTTCACCAAAAGATTTTCCTACATCTAACAAGATACTTATGTGATTCTTATAGTCTGCTTCTGCTCATATGTTATTTATGTTTATTGGTCTCCATACATCGAACTATCCTTACATTCCCAGAATGAATCCAACTGACTGATGTTGTATGACTATGTATGACCTCTTAAATGTTCTGTTCAATTCAATAGAAATATTTTACTGAAATTTTTTGCATCAATATTTGTCAAAGAAATTTCCCTATGCTTTTTATTTTTGTGTGGTCTCTTAATTTTCATACCAGGGTAAAACTGACCATAGAATGAGTTTGGAAGTGTTCCCTACCTTTCTGTGTTATGAAATAGCTTATGGAAAATCATTCTTTTTGAAACATCTGGTCGAATTCAGCAGGGAGTCAGTTTTTTCAGTGTGCTGGTACTGGGGATTGAACTCAAGAATTTGTGCTATCCCTTAGCTTTTGTGCAGTTGAATTTTAAGTTATCTGTCATAGAAATAACCATCTATGGGCTGAAGCATTTCCCATATGTAATTTTACTTTGTTTTTGCTTTATCTTTTAAAGAGAGATAGCTCAGAGAAACTGAACATGCCCTTCAGATTTACACAGCAATGCTTGATACACACTCATTAGGGATGTTTATTTCAAATTGTATTCTCACAGCTACTATTACAACCATTGAGTGGTAAAACATGATGCAATTTGAGAAAAAGAAGGGAATTTCCATGTGAATCAGCACCATGTTTCAATAGTAGACTATTCAAGTCGAGAATGGAGTTATGCCAGGTGAGTATCATCCAACAACATATCATTGGGTACTCATTTTTAAGATATTTGCTTTATTGAACTTCTAGAGTGAAATTAAATTAGCTATAGTGCATGAAATGTTGTTCTTTAATACCACTCCCAATATTTAATTTGCAAGTGGTATTAAATGAATATCCTAGGTACTGCAAAAAAGAATTTTATTTTTATTATTTATCATTGAATGTGATGAGTTGAAATTTATATTAATATTTTAGTTAGCTTATTCACTTATATCTCTGGTTCATATACTTTCAAGTTTGGTTCGGCTAATTTCAATAATCAATGCTGATTCCTTTGAACCAGATGGAGATGCAATTTGCGGCTGTGGTAAAAGTTATATAGGAACACAAATAGTTTCTAGCCACACATAATGCTGCCTTTAGAGATAATCACAATAGCTAATAACAAATTAGCAAAATATAGCCCACATGCTGGGAATCAGTCTTTTCTCTTGATTGTGGCAATATTTCAAACCAACCCATTGTACCCACCTTGAAAATGTACTATAGATATCTGAAAATGCTTGCTTCTTCAAAGCTAAGATTATCAACACTCACTATATAATGAGTTTATGGATGACCATTTTCTAAAAATGTTCCGTTTTATTTAAAATTCCACTTAGTGTATAGAGTAGCAGATAAAATCATTTTTGAGGGCCAGGATAAAAAGCAAATTCTACTAATTTTTTTGTCTCTTCAGTGAAATGAATTCTATAGTAGATATTAAATCAATTTGATGAAGGATTTTCATAACATTAAATTCTTAAGATGACTTTTCCTCGAGACAAAAATATATTTTCCTCAATGATACTGATACCCAATTTTAAAGTGTGCATTTGTGCATGGAGGCTTCTGACTGTTAGTTTGGGGGAGAATGTATCCTTGAAGATCAAGGTGAATGGAAATTATAGCATGAGAGAGGCTCATGGTGGAGTAAAAAGGAACCCTGTGCTACTGAATGATCTAATAGTCATTCTAATCTTGATAAAATTACACTTCATAGAGAATTCCCTGAAAACATGTTTGAGTTCTGTAAAATGTATTTTATTCATTTATACAAGCAGCATATCTTATTATATGAATGCCAGATAACACAAGAATAATGTGCTAATGTATAGGTCCTTTGCCTCAGTGACTTCCTGGAACCTATTTCCAGCATCTATTAGTTTTATGATCACATTTGCCACTTCACCCATAATTATCATTATCTTGGAACATTTATTTTGAGGATACACTCTTTTCCCAACTGTTAGATTATTCCTCAGTTCAAGTTTTGTCCCTTATATAGATACATATCTTACTTGTTTTATAGATGCTCAATTGGTATATCCTTGTTCTTCCTTCACAGGACTGTACAGTTTAAGTGAGGTTGATATGATTCCCACAGTTGTGTACCCCAGACTCCAAATTTGTTGTAATAATCATCTAACAAACTAATGTCATATAAGAAAACTGAATTTTGTAAGTGAACATATTAAGTCCTAAGATGACATCACATTAAAAACAGGAGACAAGATAGATAAATGTTAATGGTGAGACTTTTTCTTCAATATTAATAAGTCTTTAATCTTGTCCTTATCAAGGGCTTTGTGCCCTTTCTAAGGTGAATTAAGCCTGTTCTCCATCACAGGATTTGAGTAAAACGTTAATTATTGATATAATACAACCCTATTATAACATAGCTCATTATTCATGTCAAGTATATTAATATATATTAAGTACCCATTTTCCACTGGAACTTGGCAAGGTGCTCTGGGGACACAAATTAAAAATAAAAGAAAAAAAAGGCTTACTCTTTTGTTTTTAATATACCCAGATACATAATGGCCAAAAGATCACCCCAAATTGTTATAGTCAAATATAGCAAAAATCTGAAATGCTATGGAGATCTTAAAGTTTGGTGGAGGCCACAGATTTAAGAGGACATGTTTATTTCTTCTGTTGGTAACCTGCTCGAGTGACACAGGACAGCAGAGATACAGTGTTCAGCCCTTCACGGGGTTTGGCATCTCCTCTTTGGCCCACAGTACCATGGCCTGGTCTCAAGAAAGGGTATGCATAAATAGTTCATACAATGCAAGTGGAATGTGTTGCGTCTCGCTAGGATTGCCCATAGGCTGTTTCAGAGATTTGCAATGGGTTGTCAGTCCATTTCACTTGAATGTCAAAGGACACCTGCAGTACTATTAGCAAAATTCCAGGCAGGATTGAAGGTCTCAGCAAATGTCAATTCCCCTCATCCCTTCCTCAGCCATAGTTAGCAAAATAATCACCATTAGCTGGCAAAGTAAAATGGCCTCGAGGAACAAACGGCACACTGTGCATTTGACAAGGTAAGTTTTAGAGAAGGGTCCAGTAAAGCATTGGCTAGCAGATTTTTTTTTATTGTGAAAATACTGTGCAGAGGAGTTACAATTACACAGACAAGGTAATGAGTACATTTCTTATCAAGCATTGTTGCCTCCTCCTTTGTTTCCCCTTCCCATTTCTTCCCATCTTCTCCCTTCCCCCTCCCTTCCCCATCCCCTTCCCCTCCCCTGTCCCCCCAAAGTTGTAAAGTTTGTTTTCGACAAGAAGATTTAAATGATAGAGTTCCCTTTGTCAAGAAGTGTAGCTATTTGTATTCTTAAAACTCAGCAAGTAATAAATCATATCCATGCTGCCGATGGTAACTGGTAGCATATTTAGTATTTACCATCTATATTCTGATGCTTAGTTTCTAATGATCTTGATTAGAAGATCTTCCTAAAGTCCAGGAGGCTATTATATTCATGTCTCTCCCTTAGAGATGCAAATTACACATATTTTTGTGGGGGATGACAAAGATAGGCCAAAAGAGGCTTGTTCAACTTACTTATTATTTCAGATGCTATGATTATATTCCAGCTCATGTTGGACATAGTTTTGGATTATTTTAAACAAAAACTTGTCTTTGATATTTAGAAGATCTGTTTGCTTTTAGCTTCCATTCTGAGCTACAAGAAAGTGAGTCAGAGTTCAACTGTATTTTAATAGCATTATATGTTAAAAGGATGGTTAGGAGTCAACATAAGAAAGTTTTTAGCCTGATTGTGAATGTCCCTGAGTCACAACCCTGCCTTCCACAGCATGTTAATACTCAGTAGATGAAACAGAAAACTCAGACTTCTACCTCATTAGAGAATGAGGGCAAGGCAGAAACGATGTAAATGGTAAACTGTGGGATGTTAATGGGAGAGCTGAGGAAGATGGATCTGGGGAATAGAGGAAAAGAGAGGTCCCTCAGTGTGTTGGTCCCAGAGGCTTCCAAAATACACTATTATTTTGTAATTCTCTTGGTTCTGTGAAATAAAAGTAATATAAATTGAACAACTAAGGGATGATGAAATTGCTCATTATTTTTAATTAAGAGATTCATAGTAGAATTAAATATATTGTTGTTTTCCTAAGAGTATGGGATGAATTATTAACTATCTCATATCTTTAGCTCAGGGCTATAATGAGCAGGCAGGTTTTTAATGTTTTGGGAAGATCAAAATGTCAAAATGGAGCCATCACTTTTTCTACCTAAAAGTAGGATAAATAAATGTTCACTTCCCTCCTTTGGTGCAGATTCTTCCTCCTGTGTCCCATGCCTTTCTTCAAGTCTCAAATCAGAAGTCACATTGTGTCTGGATTGCCTTTTAAACACCCAGAAAACCTGTGTGGTTTGCACTTCCTGATCGATGTGGTTTCTCCTCACCACTGGGGTTAATAATATGCTGTTTCCCGGTGAGCCTCAGTGTGGCAGGTATCATGTTTGTCTTGGTTTTGACTAGCAAGTGACTAGCATGGTGCATAAGTAAGCTAAGTACTTAAGAAATATGTCCAAAATATCAGTGTGTGAAAGTTAATTTCTTGAAACTCAAAGATGCCTCAAGACTCCTGGTGAATGGCCTCTCTTCTGACATAGTTGTTTGGACGGTACATCCTGAGCTGATGACTGGACTTCTTGAGCCTCCCTGCTTCTAGTTTCCTAAGTGAAAGAAGAGAAGCCTGTTTGCACTCAGAGGCACTAGTGTTGTGATGAGAATGGTGGAGAGAGAGATTTGTGGTCAACCTTATGCCTTAGTCTGTTTTTGTTTTTTCTAACAAAATAGCGGAGATAAACTAATTCACAAATAAGAGAGGCGCATTTGGGTCATCACAGGTCTGAACGCTGGAAATGCCAAGAACATGGAGCCAACATCTGACTGATATGTAGTGGGGACTGCATGCAGTTTCCCAGCCTTGGACAAGGCCTTGCATGATGAGACAGAGTAAGTGTTCAGCTCACGTCTGTCTGCTCCTTTTATAAAGCTTCTCCTTTGTTGGGCCCGCTCCCATGATTTCATCTAACCTCAGTTATATTCCCACCCTTGCAAATACCACTCAATGGTGCACTGGGGGATTAAGTCCCTAATCTGTAATTTTAGAGAACATATTCGAACCTTAGTTACACAGGGAGAAAATCTACACTTCCTTGAAACCGGTTCTCCTTTCAGATTGTGTTCTCATGCAATGATCCCTGCTTTTGTTGCCTCTAAAGAGAGGATCATACTTGGTTATGATCATAGCCCAAGGAAGAATGTCATAAAATAGATTATTAAAATTTGAGTGAAGAAAAAAGAGCTACAAACGTATCACAGAATAGTAAAGAAAACCAAATATTCTGTGAAATAAAGATGTTTTGAGGCAGAGATCCAACAGATTTTAAACTAATATCATTTCCAGATAATAAGAACATTGGAATTATCCTGTAAATATCAATATTTATTGATATTGATATAATTTTCATACAATTTTCTACTAAGAACAAATGCCTTATGTGTCACTTGACTGTATCAACCACATTCTACATTCTTTGCATTAAAATATGCTACATATGGTTTTGTGATTGCTTATGGCTTAGAAGAAGTTTTGCCAAAATCAATAGTGTATTCTAGTTTCAGTTAGCTTTTCCATATCTCAGGACCTGCTAGGTAGGGCTATAGGAAAATCACTTTTCCATGGTAGGTTAGATTTCACATAGAACACTGGAAATAGACATAAAATAAGACACGAGCTTTGGATGTTTGTTTCTTAGTGGTAGTAAGGTTGCTAGCACTGCTGCAATAAGACCCCAGAAATTTATATTTATTTGGGAGCTTAGTTTATCAAGTATTAACATATTATTGATTTTTCCAAACACAAAATATTTATATGCCATTCTAGAGAAGTTAAAATTTGTGACAGAAAGTAGAACAGTTGTTGTTGGGTGGAGCGTGGGGGTGGACTCCACGGGAGTGTGAAGGGATGAGGGTTGATGGGGGTGTTAATGTCATAGCTGTGCTGCTACTTAAATAACAGTCCACCTTTGGAAAGTCTGTCAAGATGTGTGTTTACGAGTGATTTTCACTAACCACAGAGGGCTAGCTCTCTTCTTCCAGCTCACACTGTGAGCTGCTCTGCTTCACCAAGTCTTCCCACCACAATGGACTGAAGTCTGACACTCTAACCTAAAATAAATTTTCCTTTCCTTAAGACGTTTGCTTTGTTATTTGAATCACCACATTTATTGCTAGACAAATGACAGAAAAACAACCAAACCAAAGCAAAATACTGAACATCAACAACCACCCCCATCCCCTATAAAAAATGAACAACAAACACAGTACAAATAGAATTTAATTTTTTTTCTTAATTCTCCATATTTGTGAGAGGTTCAAATGATCTTGCTACTTGGGAGGGTGATAATGAAAAGCACAAATTCCTGTGTGTGTTGGCCTTTGAAGTTTCCTTTGTGTATTGTCTCTGGGCACTTATCACACAGATGTAGTTACACCAGTGCATGGATATTGATTTGTCTGTCTTACTGTCACAGCTGGGGACTCATTTTAATAATTTGTGTTATGATGCCAGGTGATGATCTTCATGAAATTATACCTTTATCACTCTTGTCCTTTCCAAATAAGTAATTAGCATTATAAGAGGATTATGAGAGAACGTGCCAGTTTCGAACTCATTAACAAAATGGGAATGTCTTTATTTCTAAGAAAGTAATATTTTGTTGTGTGGAATAAAAGAAAATATAAGAATAAGTGCATATGTGAACCATATTGAGGTTTTTCTATCTGACTCCAATGCTACAGTGTATTTTGATTCTTTCCTTTCTTCTATTCTGGCCCATGTATTAAAGAAGTTACTTCATTCACTGTACATAATCTGTACCCTGATTTTCAACCTAGAATTCCCTTTGTTGGGAGGACTGCACTTATGTAAAGATAAATGTTTAATCTACATAGGGAGCCCGACTCTCAGGGAACTCTGTGGTTGTCATCTTCATGTAAGAATAACATTAATGAATCCATGTGACTGGATACTCTCAGGTACTTATTTGTTTACTTGTGTCGTATGCTTACTTGTAAATATTACCTTTTGTTCCATACTTAATGTTTATCACAACTCAGTTTATGCTACATACTTTACCTGAATTAATCATCTAATTGTTTGTGTGACTTCTTAAGGAAGACAGCATTGCTACCCATGTTTTATAAATAAGAAATTGAAATGAGTAGGTGTTATTCAATTGTGTAGGTGTTTGTCAATGTCCTACACTCAGGTCAATGAGGAGTAGAAGGCTCAAATATCAAACTTGTAATCTTACTGTATTTAAATCTTTAAATATCTTACTGTTACATCTTTAAATATCAGCCAGTAGGTAGACTTCAGTCCTTCAGCTGGCTCCAATAATGCCTCTGTCTCATTCCCTGGGCACTCAGGACATGATTGTACGCATAGTAAACTCTTGGTAAAGATTTGAATGGAAATGCATACTTGTAAACCTGTTACATTTATCCACTAGAAAATACGTATGTATAGAAAATCAGCAATAGGTGATTAAATTAATAAGAAAAGGAAATGATGTTTTCAAAGGATGTACAATGTCACATGATGAGTGAAAAATCACCGATTTACAGTTTTTACTTGAAAATGGGTATCAGGTACTTCAGGAGAATATCCCGTTACAAATGTCTGCATTTATTCTCTTCTTGAAAAGCAGTGTAATTTACTGGTTAAGTGCACAGATTTCTTTTAAAAAGACTGACTGGCTTTCATTCCAAGTTCTTCAACATGTGTGAATATGAGTAAAGCACATAAAGATTGTGCACCACGGGGTTCTCAGATGTGAGATGGGGTATTAATAACTCTTTCTTCATAGGCTAGCTATAAATCTCAGACTGATACTCAGAGAGCTTTCAGGCTATTGACTGCAGCAGAGTATGTTCTATAAATACTTGTTAGAAACAAGCAGTTCTTGTGTTTTCAGGAAAGACATGATGAATCACATGCTATTTTGCCGGAAAGAAAAATGAAATTATGTCATTTTCAGGAATAGGAAGGGAACTGGGGATCGTTATGCGAAGGAAAATAAACTAGACTCAGAAAGACAAATAGAGATGTTTTCTCTCATGTTCTTACACTAGACCTAAAGAAAACGACGTAATTGTAAAAGGGGAACTGGTAGGGGAATGAAGTAGAGATGAAGAAAAGAGAGGAGGAGTAGCCCCATGGCACATTGTATGCATATAGGGAAATAAAGTAACGAAACACATCCAAATTAAAATAAGAAAAGAGGTGATAAGAAAGAGCAATAAGGGAGTAGACATAATCAAACAGACTATACATGGAAATGTCACAGCGAAACTTCTTTGTACCCTTCATGTATGCTAATATCATTTGAAGGAGACAGAGACATGTGTGAGGATGTCCCGGCAGAGTGCTGTGTTAAGAATGTTAAAGAGCACACGTGGTGCTCTAGGCACCTGTGTCAGACAAAAGCCTATTTAAGGAAGATCAGGCAGGTCACGGCATTCTCTACAGAAGCGTGGTACTCTCAGGAATCCCAGAGGTCCCCACTGGTTCAGAGAAGCCCAGAGGCTAGCTCTCCACAGAATCTGAGAGAAACATTGCAGCATTTGCTGAGTTGGTTTTTTTTTTCTTTCCCCCAGCTAGTGTGCTCGCCAAGTTCTTAAATGAGTCAATTTCTTTCTCTCAGAGACCCCCCACACTGAGCAAAAATAAAACTGGAAAGGAAAGCATTCCTTGGCTGGTTCTAGTTCTGTAATAGGTACCCCTCTCTTAGCCCCCCCAGCCCCCCATTTCTCCTTCCTTTTCTCTAGCCACTCAGAAGTCCAGCTGCTTTTCTGCCTTTACAATTCTCTGCAAGATCCACAAGGCAGTGGTCTGACACCACCATGGCTGCTTGTATTACCTGGTGTCTGGTTGTTGTTATATGCACTGGCTCAGTGACACCTGGCAGAGTGCCACCTGGGGAAGGAGACCTTTGAGTAATGGTGCTGCCCTGGGGGGTGTAGTGTATGCGCTGAGAGCTCAAGAAGGTGTGATCTGAGACAGACATTGTGACAGAACATGGTGGCAGTGGACTTGTGGGGAAGAGGAAGCTGAAGGAACATGAGTGGGGTGAGGAGGGAGAGAGAGGACACACACAGGATACATACTTCTAAGCACACCCCCAATGATGCACTTTTTCTACCTGAGTCCCACTTATTGCCCCATCCAGCTATGCACTCCCCAATTGGCTAATCCAATGATGAAGTCAATACCTTCAAGTCAATACCTACCTGTCAGTAGCACCACAGGGTGGAGGCCAAGCCTCCAGCATGTGAGCATTCTGTGGGACGGATTTTATGTAAACCATAACGAAGACTTCACCTGCCCAAGTCTGTAAGATTTGAACACAGGAGTAATTTGTTCACCATTATATCACAAAGATCTTTTGCATGGCCTGGAAACGGGGAGATATTTGACAATAGTTACTAAATGAATGAAAGAATAGAATGAATAAGCAAATAAGAAAAATATTGAACCACATTGTGTCTCTGGCTATAGTTAGTAAGAGATTGCATATAGAACTGTAAAAGATTCTGAAAGGGTGTGTTTGGCTAGTGGTGGTAGAACCCTAAACCATCCCCAAATCAGATCTTGAGTTGTAAGGCCATCCTTCTTGATGTACAGGTCGAGGCGAGAGGGACAAGCATCTACATTGAATTTATAAGCATTTTTTTTAGTCGGCCGTGGGGCTTGAACCCGGGCCTGGGTGCTGTCCCTGAATTCTTCAGCTTAAGGTTAGTGCTCTACCACATGAGCCACAGCGCCCCTTCTAGTTTTCTGGTGGTTAATTGGAGATAAGAGTGTCACAGACTTATTACTAATTGCATTTTTAATTTCTGCTCCATCTTATCATTTTTACTAGTGTAAATATGTATTTCTCTGGGCGGTTCTAATTCCTAGAACACATAAGCAGGTTCAATGGCTGAGGCTATAAAATGAGAGAATAACAGTTGGTGATGACAGAGTGCAAAACACAGAGGTATGGAGTACAAACCCATCCCTAAAGGAGATCTCCTTGTTTTCTGAGTCCTTCCCATGTTTGAAAGTTGGTGGTCAGGCCGTTCTAATTTTGTTCACATACTATGAATTTAGTAATTATTAATTGCCACCAAGATGCATAGTTTTGAAGGAACTACATATTCTTCCTATGTTTATATTTTACCTCTTCAAATTTGGATCCCTCACAGGATCTACTCCCTTAACCATTTTTTTCATAGTATTTTTTTTTTTGTTGCTATTGACTGGACTTACACAGGGCAGAAGAAAATGTCCAGACTATGGCAAAGCCATGCTTTCGGTCATATAGGAAAGTCAACTCAAGGGTGGCTTATTTCCTTCCTTGGGTGACACAGAAGAGGGGCACCTATTAGTCATGAACTAGCTAGGACATTTATATCAGTGGACAGACCATTCACAGACTATGTGGAATTATCGTATTTAGTCATTGTAATTTGTAGAAACACATCCCAGATCATCTGGGTAGCGGAAATGAAGCTGGAACATCACTATCTTAGTTGCTTAGCAGAGTGTTCTGGAAGAGTTGGTGATGGTTGGCACTCGGTGGCATGTTCCATCCGTGAGTAGGAATTACTCAAAATTTCAGCCATCAATTTTTATTTTTTGTTTGTTTTTGTGTTGGCATTTTTCATTTGAGTGCTTTATGTTTCTATCTGGCCTAGTATTCATGAAAAACTCATTTGGTGGATATTATTATCCATAGTTTGTGTAAAAGAACAATGAGAAATTCATACTTTTACCCTGACCCTATCACAGTTAATCCTAGAAAGAACACTTGAACCTAAATTTGCTGAATAAAAAAAACTTCCATGTTCTTAACAAATAAGATATACTTAGGTCAGGCTTAACTTTGAAATAAATAGACAGTTTTAGTCCTTATGTGAGATTCTTTCCAACATTAATTGTCCATGATTGGATTCATTAATAGTCCATGATTGGATTCTAAGTGTGTGTCTTAAAAAAGCAATCATTGATTTAGAAAGGGGAAAGGGAGGGAAAGCGGGGGGGGGGGGGAGGGTGGTAGAGGGTGTGGGATTGATTGGGATACTTTCTAACATGTGCAGAAATAGCAATGAAAATCCTCTATATAACAAAAATAATTTAAAATACTTGAAAGAAGCCAGGTGCCCATAGCTCACGCCTGTAATCCTAGCTACTCAGGAGGCTGAGTTCTGAGGATCACCATTCAAAGCCAGCCCAGGCAGGAAAGTCCATGAGACTCTTATCTCCAATAAACCACTAGAAAACCAGAAGTGGCACTGTGGCTCAAGTGGTAGAGAGCTTGCCTTGAGCTGAAGAGCTGAGGGATAGCACCTAAACCCAAAGTTCAAGCCCCACAACCCACAAAAACAAAAAAATGAAAGAAAGCACTTTCTTTCTTTCTTTCTTTCTTTCTTTCTTTCTTTCTTTCTTTCTTTCTTTCTTTCTTTCTTTCTTTCTTTCTTTCTTTCTTTCCTTCCCCCCCTCTCTGTCTGTCTGTCTTTCTGTCTTTCGTGTCCTGGTGCTTGAACTCAGGGCCTAGGCACTGTCCCTGAGCTTCTCCTTTTCTTTTTTTTCCTGGTCGTAGGGCCCGAACTCTGGGCCTGGGCACTGTCCCTTAGCTCTTCAGCTCAAGGCTAGTGCTCTACCACTTGAGCCACAGTGCCGCTTCTGGCTTTTTCTGCTTATGTGGTGCTGAAGAATTGAACCCAGGGTCTCATGCATGCAAGGCAAGCAGTCTACTGCTAAGCCACAATCCCAGCCCAAAGCAATATTTTCTGTGTATCTTGCCTCAAGTTTGTAAACTTAGCTGCTTGAGAGGCAGAGATTAGGGGATCCTTGTTGGAAGCCAGTATAGGCAAAGGAAGCCTCCATCTTGGTCAATGGATACAAACCTAGTACTATGTGCCTGTCATCCTAGAAATATGGGCATGCACAAACAAAAAGATCACAGTCCAGGCATGTGCCTGAGCTAGTAAGACTCTATCTCAAAACCCAAAACAACACAAACAAGCAAAACCACCCCCACACAATAGTGTGAGGGCTTGAGTTCAAATTTACTCCTGCCAAAAAAAGTCATCCATAATAATGCTAGATTTAAAGTAACAATAATCTACTTTCCTTAAAACTTACTTCCTTGTTCTTCCCACAAGCCACAGCTCCTGGACTCTCAGCTTTGCATATAATTGTCAAAACCCTCTGGTGTCCTGTGGAGCTTTTCAGTTGCTGGAGAGAAGGCAGAGGCCTGCTATTGTGGGTATGGCCTGCCATGTGAACTCTGAACATTTGTCCATTAACATTTTTTACCTATTTTTAATTGAAAGGATACTGCTCCTACAACTTTCTTTTTCATACTATACAAGTATCTTGCTGGCAAACATTGATCTTTGCTACAATACCAGAAACGTATGACTTTAAAAAATACTCTTATTATTTTAGAGGAACAGCTAGATCTCTTTGCCAGGGAATAGGTTACCGGGTCCATTCCCTCCCCACCTGGATGTCTGGGCCTCATTCTTCTTTTCTGCAACACGTTGTGCTCATTAGCATTGCTGGGTGGACTGGGGTGGGGAGGGGTGTGCTCCCTTTTGCATGTTTCAGAGCAACCCAGTGGGCAAAAAAGCAAGCAAAAAAGGAATCTTAGGAAGCACCCAGTGTTTCTGTGTGTTTATGCTATTCTTCATCTGTATTCATTTTGCAAAACGCTAGCTTAATATGCAGCTTTGTCTTGCACTGGTTATAGTGTGCTAGAAAATCAAAAGATAGCCCTAGATAACAGAATTATTTAGAACCTCAAAATATGTAAACTTCTTTTGCTGTGTTGCTTTTTCTTTTTCCTTTTATTTTAAATTTCTCAGTGACAGAAATGCATTCTAAGTGTTCATTTATAGAAACCCAGCATTTCTCAGCCTGTAGTCTAAAATCCATCCAGTCCACTGCACATTTGATAGGCATTTGGGTTTTACATTTCTTTTTCATTCAGTGTTTTGACTTATTTTTAATGAAATATTTAATATAAATATTTTTTGAATTGTCTACCTTACAGACGAAGACTAAATCCTGGTTGTATTTCTGCTGCCAGTAATTTCCTTTGTAATTAATTTTACTCCAAGTCAAATCAAGGGTGACTATTTATAGTGCACTGTATAAATGAAGCTTTTACAGTAATCTGAGAAAAGTAGTAGAGGAATGAAACCATAATGCAACCTGTCACTGTAAGGCTGTGAGTACCACCACAGCCACAGCCCATATGACTATGTTCATATTTATATCTTACTATTTTATTACCTTTTGTTTTGTCGGTCATGGGGCTTGAACTCTGCGGCTAGGCACTGTCCCTTAGCAATTCAGTTCAAGGCTAGTGCTCTTCCGGTTTTCTGGTGGTTTATGGGAGATAAGAGTCTCACAGACTTTTCTGCCCAGGCTGGCTTTGAACCATGATCCTCAGATCTCAGCCTCCTCAGTAGCTAGGATTTCATGCATGAGCCATCAGTGTCTGGCTATTTTATTATCTTTAAGTTGTTGTATAAAGGACTTAAATTCAGTGTGTCAATTTATGTATTCAATGCATCATGATCATTCTTCCTCACCTCTTCCCAACTCCATTCATCTTCTCAGTTACTATGACTGCATTTCCCTGCCCTTCCTCTCTTTATTTGTTTTTATTGAGAGGAGGTTTGTGCTCTGGTTCCTTTCCATGAAGGTATCAACTTGCAGCAGATCATTGTCAATGAGGACTTTTTCTCCCGCCATATGAGATTGTGATTATAACATCCATTGAGAAAATGCCAACTTCAATTGTGCCAACTTTATTTCAAGAAGACCAGACTATATAATACATCACTAGCAATCCTTAGTTAAAATGAATATCAGAGAACCTTATAGCAGAGTTTTACCACAGATAAGTCAGACTGACTCAAGTAGTCAAGTGTTGAAGTTGATACTTTATAAAGTATCAATGCATATAATGGCTTTCCTGTTAGTACTATTAAGTCCACCTGCGAGAAAGTCTTAAGGTAGGAATAAGTGTTGGGCTAGATCTTTATTATAAAATATATATTTCTTTATTCTGATGGCTACCATTTTAAGATCAACAAAAAATTCCAGGTGATTATCATTAATTTAAAATCAACTTGTTTGTAATTTTGTTTTCATTTATTTTATATTCTTTCTGACTTTATAGGTGTATTGAAATACAAGGATTAAGGAATCTGTGCTAGATGGAAATGCCATTTCCTGCCAAAGAAGGATGGCACACCAAGGATGTCTGAAAACCACTGCTCTATGCTTCATAGAAGATAACACCTGGTAATCACTTTCTGATATTTGGGAACACAGAAATGAAAACAATGTTAAATATCATCTGCTTGCTTAGGCAAAATGTTGCCTCTTGTAGTGATACTCATTGGCCAAGGCCACAAATCAGATTCATTCATTCACGATTTCCTATGTAGATCTTCCTACTTACTGAGAATACAATGCATGAAGATATCGAGCAGTAGACTCAACATAGTACCTATGCCCTTTGCAGCCAGGTCCAGTCTGCTTTACATTTACTGTGCTGTCTTTCTAAGCCTGTACAACAGCCAGAATGGAGCCCAATGACTTATCCAGAAATCAGGCAAATCACAGTGGCCTCTTCCTTTCTGCATTCTATTCAATTCTCAAACAAGCTACAGAAATTGATTCTGACCTGACTAGCCCATCAAAAAAAGAATTGTAGCCATAACTTATCCATAGACCCTCTTTTCCTGCCTTCACAGGAGGTCACAGATTCATTGTCATCTGTCTGTACAGCTATGATGACAAGTAACAAAAATTGGGGGTGAACAATAACAATAAAAATATATAAATAAGAAATTTAAAAATCAACATTAAAAAAGGTGCAAGGGATGACCTTGATTACGTTGCATTGTACATAAACATTGACATGTTGAAACTCCTTGTTGTACTACAGTTAATTTTAAAAACTAAAACAAAATAACAGTAACGAGTGAGGAAATATTGGAAGGTACTGAAAATATGTATGTTACATGTACGTCCATTCTCTGGGACATTCGTTATGAGGTTTATACTTGATGTTTATTGCACATATGAAGCTGCAATTACTGTCCTTTCTTGCTAAGCTGACACCCAGCAGGGCCTTCAGGAAGACAAGCATCATGACACTTACATGTCCTACTAGTTCATTAGTGAAGGACAGTGAATGAGACTGGCTCTGCTGCAAATATTAGTGAAACTTTAGTTCCATCATTGCAAAATAAAAAAAAAAGCATGAAATGTCAAATGAAATTCCCATGGGTGGAATTAATGGATGGGTGAGAATGTGTACAAGTCTGAATCTGACAACTAGTATTTAGAAAGTGCAAAGACATCCTGGAAACTAATAACAAATGAAAAGCAATTCTAATTTTAAAAAAGTGAGGAAAGAACGTAAGGGAATGATCTCTGTGAGGAACAAGCAGCAGCAACCAAAACTAATAAACATGAAGAACAATCGAAGTTATATAACAAACAAAATGCTCTCCTTTGACATTTTGGGACAAACTAAATCAAGAGGTGAATCCTGCCGAGGATGAGAGAGAACGTGGATGTGTAGAAAGTTCCATGCCTGCCTTTTTGGGAGTGTGCACCAATAATGCCATTTGGAAGATCCATCTGTTATTATTAGCCAAATTATCTCATAGCACTTTATTTCATGCTTAGCTACATAGCCCAAAGACATTGTCACACAGTTATGTAAGGGAACATATTCAAGAGTATTCATTACAGCTGTATTTGTATTGCAAAGGCTTGATTTGGACTCAACTGGCCATCCACATGAGAAAGGACAGTTGGCTTCAGTGACAAAACACCAAGAAATAACATATGACAGAAGCAGAGTCCAGGGGCCATGGACTGAATGTATATAGAACAATTGGTGGGTCTTAAAATGGTTTGCTTAGTGAAGGAAGAAATATAATGAAATACTTAGGATGCACAGAGAACAAAGAAGTGGGTATAAGGAATATATTAAAACCATTTCCTAGGGGAAAGAAAACCAAAGTAAAATATTAAAATAAAAAATATAAAACAAAATTTATTGATGTGCTGGACTCCAGAACAATTGTATCAGCTCACTTGACATTTTTTTCTTTTTAATCTCTTCCTTCTATTCCCCTTTTCCTAAACTCCTCTCTTCTCTCCCTTCCTTCCTCCTCCTCTTTCTCATGTTCAGTATCCATCTGTTTCTCTTTTTCTTTTTGATTACAAACTACAATAGTAACAAATATGAACAGAATGTAAGACATCTCCAAAGTCCTTTATCTCTGTGAGTCATGCCCTAACATTTCAACTCCCCATCAGAGAATCCAGTCACCTTAGTAGAGCTGTTATTTCCACTCTTGGATTTCTGAGATCAGAGCCTCATTGACTGTGTGTGGAGAGAGCATATCTGATTCTCAAAGGACTGGGTGCTGAGCAGTCCAAACCCCAGAGGCAATGCAGTACCCAACACTAATGGCAGATTATTTTTGAAAATTTCTGAGTCAACAGATAGTTGAGACAAGATCTTTGATTTCATGATGATCAAGAATAGCTATTATACTTATGATTAATCAGGATTAACTGATGTACTGACAATAAAATCAGGATTCGCTTTGAGACTATTACGTGTTTAACTTTCACCATGCTGAGTGCAAAGGATTAAAAAATGTATTTGGGATCTTGGGTTTAGAATGTCTTGTCTGATAGATTTTTTCCCTCCGACTTCAGTGCTGCATATTTTTCTGTGGGCTTGTCATATCTGGGGAAAATATTAAGAAATGATTCATATGAGGATACAGATTGTCCTCTTCTGACCATGATATTGAATTTCCAGTGTTGATGAAATGCAGGTTCTTCTGACACCTTGAGCCCCAAATTTCTGGTCAAGATTTTGTACTGCATTCCCCTTAGTTACTATGTATTGTTCTAGAAGCAAGTGTGTCTTCACACTATAAGTGATTTTTTTTCTTTTTTACCTTCCACATTTTTGGTTTCATAAAAAAGCAGAACTAATTAAGTCACTAGAGGTAGAAACAGCTCTATGCCTTTGTTTCATGTCAAGCTGGGCTTTAATTCTCCATAGATTCACATTCCATACCAATGATGGCTTTATAGTAATGATTTTCAGTGGCTAAAAATTTGCAATCCACACAACTCACAGTAAAATCTTTGAATTAATTTTATTTTGCAACATGGTTCTTGTTTAAAAGTTGATGTATGGGCTGGGAAGGTAGATCAATGGTAAAGCACTTGCCTTGCATGCATGAGGCCCTGGGTTCTATTCCTCAGCACCACATAAGCAAAAAGAAGAAAGCCGGAAGTGGCGCTGTGGCTCAAGTGGTAGAGTGCTAGCCTTGAGCTGAAGAGCTGAGGGATAGCACCCAGGCACAGAGTTCAGGCCCCAAGACCGGACCCCCTCCCCCAAAAAAGTTGATGTATCATGTGACTTAATATTTTCAATTTTTTATAATATAGTGTTGCTAAACCACTAGAATTGTTTGAGTTTCATATAATTGATTTCACATGTGCTTATTTGTGTATGTATTATAGATGGATGTATATTTGTGTATACAGGTATAATTACATGTATGCGTCCTTGTGTATATTTACAAGCACACATGTGATGCTGAAAGATGTGCAGAAGGCATAGAGAACCCAGCAGGAAAGTGACATAACCAAGCTCTCAAGCAGGTATAGTTCAGAGGAGAGCGACTAAGAAAAACAAGAAAACAAGAGTTACCAAATAAAATTCCATGGGACTTAGCTCTTGAGTTGTGTGTATGTGTGTGTATATGAGAGAAAAAGGGAGAGAAAGAGACAGACAGACAAAGATGGAAAGAGTCAGAGAAGCAGAGAAAGATGGACAGAGACAGAGAAGCAGAGAGACAGAGATAATCACTAAAGAAAAGACCGTGAAGTGAGAATTATAAGGGAGGATTCTTAGGAACGAAGAAGACTGTATTTGTTTGAGTTTATTTATACGAGTTTTTAAATATTAATTCCTATCATTGGAGATTATCATGCTCTCATTGTACTTACTACAATGCTTTCTTTTATCTCTCTAATGTTTTCTCACTGTTTTCTCACTATTTACCAACTGCCGCAACTCATTTGTATTTTTGTCAGCTTCTGTCTTTTTAGTTTTAATATGAAAATATTTCCTAATCTTTTCTAAGTGAGTGAGTACTCTGTGTTTAAGTACAGGAAGTTTTGATAAAATATAGATTTCTGATTACAATCTTCAGTAGAGATTACACTCCACTCATGGAAAACCAATTGCCTAAATGGTTTTTCAACCCAGATTGCCCTCAACTCAGTGCTTCCTCCTTCCTGGAACTCACACACCCACATCCCCAGCCAGCTGTTTCAGAAAATCCTTCTTACTTCTAAATCCTTAGTGGATCCAGTTCTATCCAAGGCTTATGAACTTCCCCACCAGCCTGTGGCACAGAAAAAAGTACATTAATTTTATTGAAAACCAAATTGCTCTTATTTTATTTCCATTGTATTCTATTAGCCACACAGAATTTAGAACTTAAAAAGATTTCAATTCTTGTCTCTCTGACACCTTTAAAAAATCATCTTTAAGTAGTTGTACAGAGGAGTTGTCATTCAACAAAGCAGTTGGGAAATACAGTTTGATCAATTATACACACAAAATCATCAGACTCTTCAGTCCTGCCTGGAATGTAGAATGACAAGAAATAAATTTATAGTGTTGATCTAAGGAGAGAGGGTTTGGTAGACAAGGGAGATATATTGGATGTATCACTAAGATTATTTTGGCTGTGATTACCTGTACATGAGAGTATTTTATTTTGTTACAATTTTGTAGCTGATGATGAAACTTACCACATTTCTATTGTATCTTCTGGGAAATATTGTTGAAGTTCTAAATATGTAGATGTGTTTGGGGATACTATAAATAATCTGTTATTCATAACAAATTTTTAGAAATCATTTGATCCTTCTCTCAGCAGTCAGATTCTTCTAGACTAAAGCAGCTTATTTTGGAGTACACTGATTAACCACCATTCTTATAAGCATGCAACCCTTTAAAAATCCCTACTCAGTATATAAGCACCACTCTGTGCTTGTGCCTCCATCTGTGTTTATTTAATAAGTTAGGTCTGCATTGTGACTTTCATCCCACAGCCAGGGAAGCCATGTCTCTTACCAAGGCAGTGCTGCCCGGTCCCATGAATCTGAAACATTACTTTATTTCTTCTCGACAGATTTGGCAGCAAGCATATTCCATCCTACCTCTTGTTCCTCTTCTTGTTCTCTTTGGGCAGCAGAAGTAAGAAACAACAATTTCTACTAGAACTGGGAGGATAAATGGACACCACAGTATTACATGGAGGAGTTGAAATGGTAGAAGAAGTGATAAGACCAGCCAAGAATGCAGAGAGGGAAGATGGGGAGAGCTGTTGTCCTTCCTTCTTGCTGCTCTCTTCTTGTCAAAGACTCTGTGTTTATTGCACTAATATATGTATCCTATTATAGATTGGCACAGAATTCTTCTGCCTAGTGCTGATATCTCCAAAATTTGCATGATTGTTCCCCTACCTTTCAACAACTGGCTTTTCCCAAAACATTGTATTTCATTTTTATTCTATCGTCTTATTTTTTCCCTTCATAATGTGCACACTGTCTTTTCTTTTGTCTGGGATTCAGCAATTATGATAGGTAGCTCCTATAAATTATCTTGGGACTCAAACATGCCTTTCAAATTGTACATTGAAGATGAGTTTTAAACTTTGGCTAATTTTTATGTTATTGGGTATTTTCTTCCTATCTTGATGTTTTTCATCATGCTTGATTTACCTCCAGTATCTTTCTTACACTCTATTCCTTCACAATTTTAATACTAAGTTTTTGCCTTCCAGATTTTTCTACCTGTTTTTCACAACTATGTTTTGTTTAATAAGGGAGGTTATGGTTTATTTATATATTCAAACACAATGCTCAGCTCATGGAAGATACTTAGTAAATATTTCCTGGAGTATATATAAATTAATTATAATTACTTTCATCTTGCAGGTTTTAAGATATATGTGTACAAATGTAGACATACAAGTATGTAGGTATAAATGTAACTTGATATTCAAGTGTATAAATAGTGCTATAAAATAAGTGTATGGATTTAAAGGGTTACTAAGTTATAGAGAAATTATTGTGATTGCTCTGTTTAAAAGAAACAAAAGAATAATGTATAAGACATGTAAGTTTTTCAATATAGTTTACCCCTAATTTTTCTCTTTTATATTTGAAACAATATATATCCAAGTTTCTTGAATATTATACTTCCATAAGTTCATGTACTTCATGCTTAAATTTATTGGGAGACAAAAACCTTTTGAGTTTTAATCCTTACGAAGCAATATTTACTCAATTGAGAACAAGTTTAATAATGCTTTTCTAAGGAACACTTTAAATTAATATTGCCTTTAAGTGGTTTCACAAAGGAGTTGCCATTTAACAAAAGCAGTTCATGAATACAGTATATCTTGATCAATGTCACCATTTCAAATTCTTACTAAACTTTCCCCTACCTACCTTTTCCCTCACTTGTCTTAATTTTGTAGGATATCCATTAGAGCACTTTTTAAAAAAATATATTCAAGTGACTAGAATATTAAATCAAATCTACATAATATCTATCATGTTATTACTAGATATTTTTTATAAAGCTCCTTCCTTCCTTCCTTCCTTCCTTTCTGCTTGAACTAGGGTTTGATCTCAGAGTTAGACTGGCATTCTACCTTTGAGCTAAACATGTAGCTCTACTTTTTTATTTTTGAGATGAAGTCTAGTGACATTTTCTGCCTATGCTGGCCCCTCTCTGATCTCAATCTTCTGAGTAACTAAGGTTACAGGAATGAGCCACCAGTGCCCAGCTACGAGTGATTTTTCTTAAGAGAAAAAAGAATCAGACCCTGGTTTATGAAGAGTGAAATTGAAGCAATAATTTTATGACAGGTATTTTATACTAAACATTCAAAATGTTCCCTGTACTGTGACAAGAAATAAAAATGCATTGGTAATTATTATGTCTATAAAAATACTGAGTATTAGTGACATTCCAAGATTCCCCCCTCCACTTTTCACTTCATCTTTATGGGAAGAAAATTGGATTTCCCCAATTTTTTCTTATAAAAATTATATTGTATATACAATAAATTGTATACATAGTAAAAGTATAATTAAAATACATTTTATTGATACAACTACAATATTATATAGACTTAAAATATCCTTTAGTGTCTAAAAATAGCTTACACAATGCAAACTACTCTCCAACATGCTCATACTTTATTCAGTATAAATATAGTTTCCTATTAATTTCAAAATATGAATTTCCCATATATATTTTTTTCTTTTTTTGTCGTTTTTTTTTTGTTGGTTGTGGGGCCTGAGCTCTGGGCCTGGGGGCTGTCCCCTCAGCTCTTTAGCTCAAGGTTAGCGCAATACCACTTGAACCACAGTGCCACTTCTGGCTTTTTCTGCTTTTGTGGTGTTGAGGAATAGAACCCAGGGCCTCATGCATGCAAGGCAAGTGCTCTACCACTGAGCTACCTTCCAAGCCTCTCCCTTATATTTTCTACATTAGCTCTAATATAAGTTGTAATATTTACGATAGCTACAAAAGCACTGAAACATTTGTTTTATGGTAGACCTTGTTTTGAGCAAACGTCATCCATATCTGAATTGCTCTGTATTAATAAGGCCTGTGTGTGAGCTTCTCATTCACTCATGTAAATGCCTGATGCAAACTTATGTGTAGGATTTTCCTGTGTCAAGCCACACACACTGTGGTGAGGAGTGTGTGTGGTGGAGCAAAAGCTCCTGATCTCATGACATCAGAGAAACAGAGTGGTAGAGAGGAAAATGCCAAAGGTGGACTGGGTGGGGTGGGGGTGGGGCGCAGGGGGCAGTCCCACATTCCTGACTTCCTATCACCAGGCCCAACTCCTAAAGGTTCCATTACCTCAGTCGTTCAAGAGCACCATAGGATGGGGACAAAGCTTTTAACACACAAGATATTGGAGGCTACTCGCTCAGTCCATAATACCTGAGAAATTATTTCTCTCTTTGTTCTTCTTTTCTTTTTCTCTGTGTGTGTACATGTGTGTTGAGTCCAAATTTGTGAAAATTAAGAAAGAAATTTGAAAATCACACTAGGTGAGTCAGTGTGGCAGAAAAGCACACAATGCTGTGTCTAAATGTCAGGAATGGTAAACATCTAAATTTGAACTTTTTCCCTGGAAACATTCAACCTTGATGTGGTTTCTTGTAGGGGTTGCTCAGGTCCACAGCAGAAAGGAAAACTCCCTGGCCCAGCTCATGCTGCTGACCCACAGTCTAGGCCGAGGCCATCACTACTCCCTTGCCCCAGACCCACATGGATGCCAAATTCTGAAGTCAGTGATTCTCCTGCCTGGGACTGGAAGATGGCCACTATTAGAGTCATTGTCTTGTTGCCATTTTTGCTTTATTTCTGAATGTCCAAAGATTTTATTCACTAAGATATTTTCTTACAATGTATAGTAATTTATCTTGGATATACTGGTTCATATAACCTATCAAAGAATACAGACAAGTATTTCTAAGATGGATTAACAATTTAGACCTTTCTCATAAGATTTTGCATATATACATATATCCTTGCAATATTTTTTCTGCTTTTATTCAGTAGTTGTTCTTTTTTGTTAGATTTTTTTTCATAAAGTCTACCTTACATTATAATTAAATTTTGCTTACATCAAGTCATGTGACACATTACTTTTCCAAAGAATTTATATTTTCATATCTAAATGCTGATTGGATTCTCACATATTATACCTTAAAATGTTCATGCTCCTTCTAGACATGTTCATTATGCTGAGACCATATAACCATTCTAGTAATGTGCTATCAGTTTTATTATTGTTTTAAGTCTACGAAGTATAACCAGTCCAAGAACTTGCTTTGCAAGACCTTTCTAACACTTACTATTGAGTCTTTAAACAGTTTGTAAGGCTTATTTTTTGAGTCGCATTTTCAGGCAATTCTGTCTTCAGTCAACATTCATTAAATCAATTAGCAAGCGCAACGAGTGGGTAATGTATCAGCTTGATAGGTTAAAACATAAAAAGCAGTTCATAGGAAAATAATTTAAAAATTTCTCTGAGAAATAAACAATGGTAACATGAGAATCAGGCAGGCATTTGAAAAAGATAACAACAATGGAAAAATAACAGAGAAAGACATAAAATAACCCAATTCATATTTAACCTTTAGCAATCAGGTTTAATCTTTCTAAATTTTCTTCTGATGACTAAATTGTTAAAGGTTAAGGATGTCATTAAATGTTGCAGAACTCTGAAAAACAAACAAACATAATGATGAGAGTTAATGAGAAGTTGACTACAGCCCTAATTTTCAAGTTAACCCTTCATTGTAAGGAAGTAAATCAGAATGAGTAATTACTGCTGTCTATGAGGCTAAAACATATGGTCTGAAAGTCTAAAAGTCTAAAAACAAGACTTGTCACTGTGCCTTTCACCAAGGATGTAGTAAAACATTATATATAATCTCTGAGTTTATGAAAAGTCCCTTCTGTACAATTGTAATTTTAAAAATAGCTGACTTGCACTCATTTTTCCTAGTATCATAATTCACTCTCTGTGAACTTTTGTGAACAAAGAAGGTATTAATTTGTATCAGTGATCCTTATAGCTTTTTAATCTAACACAAAATAATTATCTATTAAACTTCTTACATTAGTTGAAGATCTTTGGCTCTTGAAAATCCAGTTCTGTTATAAGCTAGAATATTTTAATTAAACAAGAAAAACTGGGAATTGAATATGAAATGTTTGTACTTTATACACTGTTCTGTATGTGGTTTTGCTGTGGCACAATAAGAGGAGGGAGGGTGAATGAGAGCCCTAGACACCCATCCTTCTCTCTGTTTACTGTGTTTTTTCAAGCAAGTCTCAAAGTCAATGTCCTCCAGAGAAACTGCATGCCATCTCTTCTTCATACTGGATTCTTTGCTTGTAATGTGCTTTCTCACATCCTGTGGTATTGTTTTGTATATGCATTCATTAAGACTAGGATTTTTTTTCAGACAGGGATCTTGATATACTTTATCAGGAGACCAGACAGACCTTCAGCTAGATATCTTCCTGGGTCAGCCTCACAGGTACTAGGATTACAATTATATGCCACTAGATATGGCATACATAAGCATTTTTGAGAACAAGTTTTCATCATCAAATATCTGAAATGATGTACTGTGAACCTGGCACTTCTAATTAATGCATGAAATGCGATTATACTGAATTCTGAAAGAAATCTATCTGAAAAAGTCAGAGATTGCCTTTTATCCTGAAAGCAATAACAAGGCAAAAAGGAAAGGTAGCATATAACTGTATACCCTGAACTCAGGAGGCTAAGGTAGGAGGATCAAGGGTTCAAGGCCAGGCCTGGCTACATGATGAGACCATGTCCCAAAAGAAGAAGAGAAATAAAAAGGAAGAGAGGGAGAGAAGAGAAGGACAAGAAGAGGAAGAAAAAGGGAGAAAGGAAAGAAAGATGGAAGGAAGGAAGGAGGGAAGGAAGAAAGGAAAGAAGCAAGCAAGCAAGCTGCCATCATTTATATCTAAGAACACAGATTTGGAGAGATGTTAAGATCTGTTAAGAGCACATATGAAGGACAGAGAAGTGGATTAAAAGAAGAGCATGGAAGAATAAGAATCCAGTGGAGTCTTATATTGAAACTTTGAATAAATACATATTTTTAGTCTGGGCACTGATGGCTCCCACATATAATCTTAGCTACTCAGGAGACTGAGATCTGAAGATCATGGTCCAAAGCCAGCCCAGAAAGAAAAGAAGTCTCTGTGAGACTCAACTCCAATTTACTACTCAAAAACACCAGAAGTAGTACTGTGGTTCAAAGTAGTAAAGCACTAGCCTCGAGCAAAAAAGCTCAGAGACAGCAACTAGGTCCTAAGTTCAAGCCCCATGACCACCACCACCACCATCACCACCATACACAAAAGCATATTTCCTGAAGATGAAGGACTCACTTCAGGTTGAAATATCAATCTTCTTTCCAAACATGAGAATCAAACTGATGTAAGCAAAGGTAGGAAAAAGGATCCTAAACCTAGTCAATCTTGGGATGCTGTGAAGATGGTCAGAAACTGCAGGTATCAGAAGCAGCTGTTTTAGCCAAGGATTTCAATTTGACACTCTTCTACAGTGGTCTATAGGAAAATCCCAGAGTCAAATGCTGGAGTTATCCGATAGGGAAATGCACTGATTCAACAAAGCAGTTTGACTGCTATCTACTCAGTTGATCATCTCTTTGGGAAGGTACTATTGAAACAGACCATGGGAACTATAAATCTGGTTTGGGAAGGAAGAAGTGGGAATAGGAAGAATGATGGAGAAAGTCAAGAAATACTTACGAAAAGAATAAAAAAGACCAAGAAGAAAAGAAAATAGATGCTCAAAAGAAATAGATTCATAAGGTTAATCAATTCAAGTGTACCATCAAAGACTTTCATATCTGTTTGCAGGCTCATTTGAAAGATGTTTCATCTGCCACTTTAATAAGTCCCAAATCTGGTCACAGCCTGAGGGAATTTATCATTAGTTACATTTATTTTATAAACTTTTATGGGACCAATATGTATGTGGAAAATGTAAACTTGCAGTAGTTTTCATCTATTACAGTTATCCAAATGCAGATTTGTTTTTATATCATACTCTATTGCTATTTTATGCACATTTCCCTTTATGCTTCATTTCCTAATTTGAATAATTGAGAATCTATTGTTTATTTTGCTTCTACATTTCATTTTTTACAGGGAGTGCATATTCTTCCTTCTTGTTTTTTAAGTGGCTACTAAGCATTTCAACTTGCTTGTCTAGTAAAAAAATCAATGTCATCATGAGGAAAATAGTGCATTAATGATGTCTACCTCTTATGTGTCTTCATGAACCAATTGTGAGTCCATGGCTTCAGGGAAAGACTAGCTTAGGTAAGGATTCTGGAAAAAAAATATAGGCAGAGACTTATGGAAATCAAAGTGACAGAATCTTAAATCTCAAAAATAAAGAAAGAAGGAATGAACTTTACCTAGTCAGCTAGTGCCCTAGTGGAAAAACCCCATGGTAATAGGATGGTTGCTCTCACTGGGATCTTTTTTATGTTGTTTTTATTTTAATGTGTTTTTATTTTAATGTGTTTTTTGTTTTCCTCTTCCTCCTTTACCACGTCCATCTTGAAGATGCACACACACAGAACAACCTGCAGAGCAGTACAACTACACACAGAATTGAAAACCCAGCCTGGGGAAAAGGCAGAACCAGGCACAGACCTGTGTCTGTGTCCCTTTGTCTAGAGCAAGACAGGCATGGCAAGGAGTACGTGTGGGCATCATGGCTGCCTTTCCTAAAAGGGAGATCTGAATGCACGGCTCCATGACAGGAACCTGGCCAAGAAGATAGAGAAAAGAACCACACAGTTCCTTGGGTAAGTACAAGGAAGCCACAGAAGTAAATTTCCTCCCAAATCAGGACAGAGGGAAAGCACTGCTGAGCTTTTCTATAATCTTCTTCATCGCCAGCATCTGATCCACACATCTCAGTGAATGTGGGCTCAGGAAAGAATCTTAAGTAGCTGAGTAAATTACCCTTGAGAGGCTGTAGCTAATCACTAGACTCCTACATACCCAAAGCAAAAGCTTGAGGCTGGAAACAAATAGTTCTTGTTGGAGCTTCTTTAGTGTACTTTATCTCTAGGAGAGCAACCCAGCATGACCGGGTGTGGGAATAGATTGCCTCATGGGTAATCCAGTGGCTAACTAAACTTATATGTAGGTGACTGACAGGAACAGCATGGTGGTAGCTGTGTACTCATCCACCCACAGCCAGCACAAAACACTTGTGTATCAGAGAGAAACAGTGACTAGTGAAAGAAACAGAAAGCAAATCAGTGGCATTCCTGCAGTTTATCTTATCCCTGTGGCACTTTCAGGGCCCATACAGCACAGCCTGAGCAGTGAACAATGTGGCTCTTAAGAGAAGCAGAATGCTCCCACTAGTTTGGCTCTACATCTAGTCAAGCTGGGTCATAGAGTGGGACTTAGGACTTGAAGAAAGGCTCTAGTTGCTGATAGAAACAGCTGGTAGTCATTCTTGCCCTCTTTTCTTTCACCGGTATCTCTCCTACCTCAGTCTTACTCTGTTATGGTAATCTTTTCTATCCCTTTAAATACCTGATGCTACCATCCTTCTTCACAGCAACAGCACTGTATACCTACACAAGGGTGTATTAGGTGCCTGTAGCCATCAGTCCCACTCTCCTGCTCATTATCTCTCTTACTCAGCATCTCTTTCCACTCGTCATTCTAACACTTACAGAAGTTCCTTTTACCTTGCTAGTCCCTCATGGTGCTATTAAAAAATGGGAGCCTCCTGAATATAGAACATGACTAGTTGTATTAATGATGCTCCTATTGCTTTCTTACTATTTGTAAATAACTGGCTGGGTTTTGATTTGAGGAATTTATTAGAGATACATCCCCATTCTGGAGTTAAGAAACAGCATATCAGCTAACACAGGATCCTGTGTGAATATAAGTAAAAACCCAATGGTTAGTTTTCAATGACTAAAAACCCAAACCACAAAGTGTCATCAAAGAAAGGAAATATTTCCAGAAAGCAGCAAATACACAATCAAGGGTCAGAATAACAACAAAGTAAAGGAAACTTCAAGTTTGGAACTCAAATGAATGATGGTAATGCTTAATGAAATAACAAAGGACATGTCCAAGCAACTAGATGAATTCAAAGAGAACACAATCACAAATAACTAATGAAATTCAGAATACAGAAAAAAAGCTAAATGAATATCAAATAAAGATAGAAGGGGAAAAACAAATCATTTAAATAGGGATACAAGTGGACCCATTGCAACAATGAGATGTACAAGTCATTATGTCGAAAAATGAACTTTACTACTTTGGTGGGGGGGGTGGGTAAACGAGGAGGATTGGGTTGGGGGTGGGGGGGGAGGATGGGAAGGGATGGGAAGGGGAAACAAAGGAGGGTGGGGGGGGGGGGGGGGGGGAGGATGGGAAGGGATGGGAAGGGGAAACAAAGGAGGAGGCTACAATGCTTGATAAGAAATGTACTCATTATCTTGCCCATGTAATTGTAACCCCTCTGTACAGTATTTTCACAAAAAAAAAAGATAGAAGATAAGCCAATTGGGAATAAAAAATATAGCTAAAAGAAATAAAAGGAAAATCATATAAACAAATAAATGAAGTAAATAAGCCAATACAGGTATGAGATGAATCTCAGTAAAGGGAACTTTTGGAAAAAAATAATCAACCAGTAGACCTGGAGATAAAAAAAAAAAAAGTGAAAAGAAGCTGGGCACTGGTGGCTCATTATCTACTCAGGAGGCTGAGATCTGAGGATCATGGTTCAAAGCCAGCCCAGGCAGGAAAGTCCGTGAGACTCTTATCTCCAATAAACCACCAGAAAACTGGAAGTGGCACTGTGGCTCAGGCAGTGGAGCGCTTGCCTTGAGCTAAAGAGCACAGGGACAGTGCCCAAGCCCATTGCTCAAGCCCCACAACTGACAAAAAAGTGAAAAGCCACTCAATGAATAAACAAAAAGACAGAACTTTAGGGCTGCATGATAGAGAAGATATAATGAGGTCAAAGAAATATAAAGTTATTTGCAAGACTTTACTAAAAGACTGAACTTAAAAATAATGGGCATAAGTGAAGGTGAAGAGGAAATAAAAAAGCATGGGAGATAGTGTCAACAGAGAAGTAGTGCAAAACCACACAAGTTTTGACAAAAGATGTCCATTTGGGTGTAGGAGGACTTTAAAACACCCAACAGATCAAACCAGGAAAGGATACCCTCCACACCATCTTGTATCTAAAACACTAATACAGAGAACAAGGGAACAATACTGAAAGTTGCAACAGGGGAAATTCAGCAGATTCTCAATTGAAACCTTAAAATCAAGGAAGAGTTGGAATAATGTATTTCTAGCATTTGATAGCTAACAAATGTCAACTCCAAGTACTTTACTCAGAGAAACGATCACTCATAACAGAAAGACAAGTTAAAAATTTTCCATGAGCAAAAATAAAATAATTTAAGATTACTAACTCAACACTATAGAAGATTCTCAAAAACGTCCCCCACACAGGACAATCTAAATATGAAAAATATTGTGAAAACAAATTCAATCAAGTGAGAAGATAATCATAGAATGAACGGGAAAGAATCTAGCACTAAAAGTGAAATATCAGGGACTATTATTTTCAAATGTAACACTCAGCATCAATGAAGTCAATTCTCCAATAAGAGACATGGAATGAACAGATGGGATCAAGAGGCAAGACTTAATTATTTGTTGACTATTAAGAGACCTATCTGACTTAGGGTGAAAGTTTTGAAAAAGATTTTCTAAATAGACAGATCTTGAAAGAAGGGAGGAGTATCTATTCTCATATTTCATAAAGTAGAAAAAATTAAAAACAAATCAGAAGAGACAAATTATGGCAATTTATACCAATAATGAGAACTTTCCATCAAGAAAATGTAACAACTATTGACATTTATATCCTAAATATTGGCACATCCAATATTATTGGACAAACGCTAATGGACTTAAAACCGTACATAGCCTGCCCCCCAAAATGGCAGTAGAAAACTTCAATACTACACTCATACTAATGAGTACATTGTCAAGGCAGAAAATCAACAATGAAATCTCAGAGTTAAGTGACAATATAGACCAATGAGATCTGACAGATATTGAAAGAATATTTCATCTGTTAACTGTAAAATACATATAATACATAGAAGTTCATGGAACATTCTCCGAAACCAACCATATTGTAGTTTCAGAAAAATTTCAGAAAATATAAGAAAATTGAAATAAATCCCACTATACCTATCAGTTCATAATATCCTTTGGTTTTTAGGCAAATCTGAATATCACAGTGTTCAAGTTTTCCTTTTTTCATTCTTTGCTTTTCCTTTTGGTGAATTGTGGGGCTTGAACTCATGGTGTAGACACTGTCCTTAAGCATATTTTTTGTTCTACTATGTTGAGCCACAGATCCATTTCCAAATTTCTACTGTAGATAAGTCTCATGGGCTTTCCTGCCTGGGCTGGTTTTGAACTTTGATCATCAGATCTCAGCCCCTGAGTAGGTAGGATTACAGGCATGATCCACTAGTGCCCAGCCTTGTGTTTTCTTAATGAAAGCACATGAACTAAAACTCTGCTGCTGGACAAATCAGCATGGTTACTCCTACCCTTATTCACATCTTTATGCTAATGCCTCTGCATAGTTTTATTATCATGAGTTGTAAGACTCTCATGTAGAGTAGGTCCTTTGTTTTTGAGTCCTTAGTACCTAGAACTGCTTAGATATTTCCCTTTTAAGTTAGTTCAGATTAAATGAAATGCTAAGTACAGGAAAATTGTATAAAAATTTTGTCATGGTTTTCCAATAGATCCCTATGATATAATGAGAAAATTCAACTTCAAATGAGTAAGTACACTCACACATGCTTAACACATGTTACACATTTTGTGCACAATACTACACACATATACACAAACAGTATAAATGTAAATACATGCACACATGTTACATATCATGTGCACACACTGTACACTTTCACATAATACTACATACACACATGCACTGTTAAACACCAAATCTCATCACTCAACTTCTTTTCAGAACTTTCAGGATCAGGACAAAGTCTTTCCTACCTGAGAAATACTCCTGCTCCTCCCAGCCTGTCTCTTGATGTTCCTTCCTTGTCCTGTCATTGCACTTTTCACATTGTCCTATAAACCTTGATTTCCTTGTCTCTTTCCCCACTAAACACAATTATCCCTGAAAGCAGAGGCTGTGTTTTATGTGACTCGGTGTCATCAACACTTATTTTAGTTCCTAGCAGCAATATTTGTAGAATTAATGAATTATTTATGAGTGATAAAAGCAAGTAGGAAGTAAATTTGACTTAGAAATGCCTTGCATCTGTGTCTGGGTGGATAATAAGATGAACACAGGAGAAGTGGGTATATATACAAGCTCCAACAAAAAAATCCTCTGAAACTGGTTCAGATTATCTTGAACATGAGTGACCAATGGGACATTTAAATACATAATGAATAACATTTTACAAATGTATGTTTAAAATCTGCCAATCAGGGGGCATTAAAATAAGAGTCACCCTGACGAAGTTATGTTCAGGGAAGATAAAAAGGTGCTCAAAGTGGAAAAGTAATCCAGGAAGGACCCACAAAAGCCACTCTTTTGCCTATAGCACAGAAAATCTTTTTTTTCCCTCCTAATCAGATCCATTAAGTACACGTCAGGGACGGTCACCTAGGATAGGACATTGGCAGACTTAGGGGATAATCCTGTTAGTGCCATCAAATATACAGAAGTGTAGCTGGTCAGTGTGTTTGGATACAGCAAGCCACTGGAATCCTAACTGCCAACACTTACAATGCTCACTGAGGATAACATGAGTGGAAAGAACAGAGCTGTCAGAAGTACATTCACAATCAGTGAGTGGTGAACTGTGGTGTTTTTCTCCCTCTCAAGAACACTGTGGTGAGAAAATTCTGCTCATTCCTTTTCCTTTTTACTAGCATATATTAATTGTGCAATGGGGTTTCGTTGTGATATTGCATGCATGCAATGTACTTTGATCATAGTAAACGGGGATATCAAATGCATTGCATTTTTACTTTTGTACTGCACACATTGTGTTTAATTATAGATGAAATTACAGTGTGGAGAAAATTCAGAGAAATGGCAAATAGATGAGGTGTAGCTAGTCTTCTAGTTATTCTAATCCACATCATTGAAGATGTGGATTACACCTATGGGAAATAAGCATTATTCTATGCCTGTGTCTCTAAATACCAAATATTGAAATTTGATTGACTACTTACCAGACACTAATCATTAGTTTCCAACAATTCTTGGAATCACAAAATAGTTATCTCTCCCAGGACTGAATTCTGCCTGTCTACTCCAGAGTCCCAACTCCCAACCAACATGGCTACATCCCAATGTTCAAAATAGTCATAACTATGACCCCATGGCAGAGTCAAGTAAGCTGTCTTCCAGTTATACTGTATTAGGATGGGAAATGTTAAATACTTCCATGGAGGATAAGGGAGTAGGAAAAAGTGGAAACAGGCCCAAAGAACTTCTTCAGCAACAGAAAACAGGTGGACAGCTATTTGTTAGCTACAATTCTACTAAAATTGTTATTTAATTGAACTTGTCCTGAACACATAAAATTGCCTTCATAAATTCAAGCCAGAGAACCATCTGTTTTCTTCCTTTTTAATGACATTGCCAGCATGTGATTTTCCAACATTTGTGCAGAATTCCCCAGAGACTTGCAGAGACATGCTAGGCAACCCCACGGTTTCCGTTTGGAACACCAGATAATATTTCATGTGCTGATTACTGTGAAGAAGCAAAGATGTTTTTTTAATTGTGTCAGAGAAAGCAAAGATGAATATAAAATAAAGCAGAAGCTTTTGGAGTCCCTGTAAAAATTAAGTGTATTCAATATCACAGGCTCTAAAAATGTGCAAACACCAAGTCTCGCGGTCATTTGTTTGGCCTTTTAAGAAATGTCAGGCAAGATGTGATTTTCTATCAAGTTTTCTGGTAGAAAGCATCCTTCCAGGTGAAGTGGCTTCTGCATGCTGGTCCATTGTTGATCTTAAACATACTCTCCTAATTCCCAGAAATATACACAAAAGTCTGTAGGGCTTTCTGAGGGCAACAATGTGAAGGAAAAGTTACTTGCTATTCACATAAAATCCTATTGTAAATGTCCATGGAATTTCACACACAGTTATATGCAAAATAAAATAGCTAGAGTCATTTTCACTTAATCATTTCCATGAATCTGTTTCTGCATAGCACTGGAATCAAAGAAAGCCAAGGGACATCTGTCCCTAAATAAGAAAATATGAAATGAGGGGAGCTGGAGGACACTCTGGGATTCCATCTGTGATCAGTGACCTCACGAGTGTGCTCAGACCGCTAGGTAGAGGTTATCTGAGCAAGCTATACTTTGTCACTGTGTATGTCTGAATATGAAAGTTGTCGTGTGAGTAAACACTACCCTTAAGAGTTAGGAATGAATGTATACTCACTTATATGGCACACTCAATGGCATCCTCCATTTATATGCCTGGGAGCTAAGAAATTGTTCTGACACAGTAGGGTAGCCTGTTAAGTAACCCGATCATCAGTGTGTCATTTAGCATCTTAGCATGAAAACATGGTACTGTAGCAGTATGGTGATGGACTGAAGTGCAGGAGGTGTATCTCAGCACTACGGCATGCACACAGGATGTGTAAGGCCCTGGGTTTGACCCCTAGAACTCAACCAAATAAAATGACCATGAAGGGATAATGACTAGAAACAAACCAGTCAGAATGGAGTAAAATAAAAAGGAATATTAAATTATTAGTCATGAGGATTCCTTTCCTAAACTGATAAAACTTGCCATGAAAGGAGATGGTTAGCATTCAATTATACTATTTTCCTGGGCAGTGGAAGACATGATTTAAGTGTGTCAATTCTCGTACTATATTACCGAATGTCAATCTAGGCTCTGCTTCTTTTTGCCCTATGTCTCTGCGCTTCAGTTGCTTTATTGTGCAGGTCTATAGCCATTTGGCTTGATCCTCATTAAATAAGGGTTTTAACATTTCACTCATAATTACTCTCTCTTATGTTAGCCTGAGTGATTTCAATATCTGCATAGAACCTCCCTAGACTTCCTCAGACACTAATTTCCATGACTTCCTTCTTATTTCAAACACTTATGTCAGACACTTATCACTATCTCAGAAACTAATTTCCTTGACTTCCTTCTTACCATGGTTATCCTAACTTATGTAGTTACCAATCATATGCACTGCTTTTTAATTTCACAGTTAAGCATCTCAGTGTTACCTCCATCATCTAATATCAATACCTCAACCACAGATATGTTCTGTCATTGAGGTCTGGGGCTCACTTTTAGCAGCCATGTGTTCCAGACCCTTTCCCACTCTACACATGTACTTCCTAGCTAATTCAGCTGATCTTGGGTGGATTGTGCTTTGCCGTGAATGTCTGCTTTCACTCACTCATTTTGCCTGGGAAAATTTGAAGCCTGCTTTAATTTTACATCTTCATCATGTGCAAATGAGATCCTCATACCTGAAGGTGGGTAGCCAAACTCATACATAAATTAAAATTTCTTAACTTTATGTCCATTAATTTTAAATGTCCAGAAGTCCAGCCTTGGCACTGTGCTACATTTTCAAGTGACATATTTTGTGAGTAATCATTTTATCTGTGGGCAAAGCAACCTATCTCCTCGTACCTCCCCTTCTTGAAATGTGAATTTTATATCTTTTGAAGACAGAACTGTGGTATACGGTGTCCTCTTCCACTGAACCTGGGTAGCTTCTGACCAGTGAACTCTGTGATATCAAAGCCACACCACAGAGGTGGTAAGAGTGCTTCCAGTTGGGCTCTTCCTGGTCGCTTGCACTCAGCTCCAGCCAGGGGGACATGAAATGAGGTACTTTCTGATCCGCATGCCTGGCGGGGCACCTTACTCAGTCACAGGAGAGTGAGTCATCTGACCACAGATCCTCCCATCTTTACTCAGGCACTCCTAGCTCATGCCAGGTCAGCAAAAGAAGAAAGGAATGTGGTTGCTTTCAAAGCTATTTCATTTTCAGACTGGTGGGTTAGACATCAAGAGTTAGTTGGCAAATGTTCCATAGCATACTCATTTTCAATTTTATTCAAGACTCCTGTATATCTTTCCACTCTTTATCCTTAGCTGATGCAGAAAATAGAAAATGTAAGAAGAAAACTTCCACTCACTCGCACCACCATCTACCAATACACTTGTACTTTTGAGGATTGACTGCCAGCTCTTCTCTAGGGGCAGTCTTTTATTTTTACTCCTTAGTAAATAAATAAAACTACCTCCATCACCCCTCTCCAGCATGCACCTGTGTTCAGGTTCCTGTGAACAGTGGCAGCTGTGAACAGAGTTTTCCGTACTGCCCATCTCCAGCTCCCATCCTGTGGGATTGCCACTTTCGTAGTGCCATTCGGAGTTGTGACAGTGGTTGCCAATCATCTCATGGATACCAGGGCCAGTTGGAGCTCTTGTTTTTTTATTCTTAGCAACATACAGAAGCAGTCTCTTCTTGCAAGCCTTTCTTCATTCGACTTCCAGGTAGTCTTCCCTTTGTGTTTCTCATCATGTAGTATCCTAAAGTTGAAGTCTCCTTTTCCTTCCCACACTCACATCCTTGGCCAATTCCCCTGGCCTTAGAACTTCCCATTCTACCAGCAGATGCGGATCAGGTGGCCAGAGGTGGTATCTATGCTCCAGACACCGCATCCAGTGTGAAGAATAAATGGGAGGCGGGAACTTGAAGTGTTTAAAAGTTACAATTCTGATTTTCCTCCTCTAACACCTCTTTCCCACAGTTTTTATCTCAAATAACAACATCTGCATTATTCTGAAAGTACCTGAAGTTTTTTTTAATATGTACCAATCATACATATTATCACATCTATTTATAAGGGTGTACTGCTCAGATCCAGGTACTTTATTTTCTTCCTTTCCTTGCCTCGCACACTTACTAAGCCCTAGTAATCACTATTCTGTTTTGTGGTCAAGTTTTATTTATCTATTTATTTTTTGCACTGGAGCTTAAACTCAGAGATTCATGCTTATTATGGTAGTTCTGTACCACGGAGCTATACCAACAGGCCTTTTAATTTTCTTTATGTTTTGAACAATATAGTGCATCATAGAAGTATATGGAAAGATTCACTCAGAAAGATTCTTTTAAACATGTAAATGGTACCATGATGGTATAATTGAATAAACTGGACAGTTTTATTATTTCACAACCACAAGAAAGGAGATAGTTGAGGTGCATTTATAGACCTTTTGTTTTTTCCTTTTGCAGAGGAAAATTAAGGGGGAGGTAGTATGACACACAGGCAGACATATGTGGTACTGAGTTGGAAATTTCTCTTGAGCATTGCTCTTGCTCATTGTTTCTCTTGCTGCATGGGCTCAGCAAAGGAATCATGGGAAAAAACAAATCAAAATATTTGTGTATGGCTTTGGCTCTGCTGTTGTCTCCACAGAAAGCTGCCATTGCCCGGAAAGATCCTCCAGGGAGAAAGGAGAAGAGTTAGCCATCAAAATAGATGTCTTTTTGTATTGTTGAGTAAACAGAGATAACTCCAACTGGGATGTATGGAAAAACATTGCCACAGAAAGCAATGAGAGCATATGCCAAGAACAGATGAGAAATGCATATTTTTGAAGTTATGTTTTTTTCAAACAATGCAGTTTCTTCATATTCTCAAAAAGCAAAATCTCTACTACAGAAGTAGAGATCATGATAACAGCAAATACACAATAGGGAATAGCAATGTGGCAAATGTGAGCAAGGCTAAAAGCAAACAAACAGACACAGAAAAACAAGATATTTTAAGTAGTCTTAGATATCAGGAAGTAGTTATTTGAAAAAAATATATGAGGAGGAGAGAAAGAAAGGCAAGTAGATAAAGGTTGCAAGATAGGATTTTTCTATGGCACATAAGAAAAAATAAAATTGAAGAAAATGCAATGAAATATATGTACCAAAATACTCTGAGAAAAAAATGTAGTCTGTGTTTTTGGGACAGAGAGACTTTGTACAATTTGAAACTGAGTAAGAAAGATTTCCACCTCTGGGTGATCATGAGATACCAAAACTCTCATTCCTGTCTTAGGCAGGTTGTTTACGAAGTACAGCAAATTGGAATGGCCACAGGTCCTTGCATTGTTTAACTCTTCAGAAGAAGAGTTACTAGAAAACATTAAGCAGTAAGTCTGCACCCACGACAGACACTAGTGACTCATACAATCTCTCTCCCATGTGTCGTTGTTGGACAAAGTACTTGAAGTCGGTGCCAGGAAGAAACAAAAAATATAAAGAAATACACACATCATGACTGTGGAAATCTTAAAAAAAAAGACAACAAAATTATGTTATGGGAAATAAGATGGGCCCAAAGAGACAGAGGGTACCTTCACATGTTGAAGGTACAATTAATTTATAAATGTACAAGTAAATACATATAGAGTTGTATTCAAGTGTACATAAATGTATTAATTGAAATGTGGTATTTCTAGAAAAGAATTTGAATAGTATAATTCTTTATAAACATGAGTTCCTTGTCCCAACAATTTTAACACCAGGAAACTGTTACTTGAAAGGTGTGTGTGGGAGGTCAGGGGAGGCTGGTAGAGGGATGAAGAGATAAAGGGGGCAGAATTCAATGCATGCATTATGAAATTAAGAAAATTGAGAAGAGAGTTTGGGTTGGGAGGGACAGGGAAGAATGGTGTAACAGATGACAGTGATCAAAACGCACTGTACTCATACATTGATTTGTTGAGTGGTAACTCCTTTGTACTGTATGTAAAGATAATAAAAATATAATAAAGCAAAATGGAATTACACAGAAGAAACACTGTTCCAAATTATTTGCAATATGATTACAGTGGTATTATCTGTAATTCTGTATGAAACCAGTAACTCCATTTTGATGGGAGCTGAAGACATGGAATGGAACATGACAGACCCTCTATTCAAGTTGACCGCACATAAATTTCGATTCAAGAATTATTTGAGAAGGGATGGGAAGGGGAAACAAACAGAGGGGGCAACAATGCTTGTTAAGAAATGTTCTCATTACCTTGCCCATGTAATTGTAACCCCTCTGTATGGTATTTTCACAATAAAAAAAGAATTATTTGGGAACTTCTAAATATGTAACATTAATAGGGATATGACAGTGCAGGAGATCTTCAATTTGCCACAAAATGTAACCTATAAAGAAAATCAGTTAGACAGGGAGCAACAAAATATTATACCAAAGGTTTACTTAAGATAATATATACAAGCTATCTTGGTGTTTGTAGTCTACCAGTATCTAGTTATGTTTACTATCTGCTCTGTAAAATTCATTGGACTTTTTGCATCTGTGGGGTTATCTCTTTCAAATCTCTAAGATATGCTTAGTTTTTCTCACTTCAAATATTCTCATTGACCGATTTGTGTTTTTCACCTCCTTTGGAATTCTCATTTGATATTCTTAATCTTTCCTCCAGGTATCCAATATTCTCTACTCTTTTCCATCTGTTCTTTGTTTTTCATGGTTTATCCAGATTCCTTCTCCAGAATATGAACTCTCTTCTTCAGCATGTTTTGCTTTTAATTCCTGTGAATTATTGAATAACATTTTGTTTCATGCATGAAATTATCTTTCCATCTTAAACACATTTAAATGTACTGCTTCTGAAACTGTTGCATGAATCTTCCCCTTAAAATTTTAGAATACTTGGTAGATCTTCCAGCATCATCCAGAGAAACAAAACCATTGGGGGAAGATCTATGAAAAGGTGTATTATATGGGTGGTCTGCCATAGTTGTAGAAGACTAAATGTTATAAGGCATGCAGTCTGGAGGAAAGCTGCCGGTATGATTTAGTCCAATGCAAAGTCCTGAGAGCAAAGGGAGCCAATGTCCCAAGGCAGGAGAGAAAGACTTCCCAGCTGAGAGTGTGTGTGAGAGAGAGAAGTGGGAGGGAGGGGAGAAGACAGAGAAAGGGAGAGGGGGAAGAAGAAGAAAAAGAAGAGGAGGAGGTAATGGGAGGAGGAGGGAGTAGTAGCAGGAAGAAGAGGTGGGAAGAGGAGGAGGAGGAGGAGAGAGAGGACAATAGGGGAATGTAGAGGAGATAGGAAAAAAGAAAAAGAAGGAGAGCAGGTGTTGAGAAGGGAAGAGAAAATAGTGAAGAGAGAAGAGAAACATTCAAAATTCTCCCTTCCTCTTCTTTCTTATCCTATCTTGGCTTTCAGTGGGTGGGTGGTGTCCATCTCATACAGAGGGCAGAGTTCTCGTTTTATATTTTTAAAGCAGTCTGTTGATACAAATGTACATATTTCCCACACACAAGTTCACAGAGACATCCGGAAACTAGGGAAAGTACTGGGCCTCCACTGGTCTAGTCGTGATTTTACTGTATTGTAGTGTTTGGTTTTATAGTCAAGGATGACTTCCATCCTTAACAACAAAAAGCCATTTCAACCATTGTGTCATCTGAACTGAGTTAAAAAATACTAACCTAATGATCACACATAGTATTTCGATTTAAATATTGCGAACAGCCCAAGCATTGTCTCTCTGCAGCCATGAGGCTAGCTGCTCTGCTCTGTCCTCACTTCCCACCTTGATGGAACATCATGAAAATACTCTGCATGAAAAAGCAGACACTGTGTTATACCTTCTTGTAGCTGGGAGCACAGGCCCGTGCCACTACACCCTGCTTTTTCTCTTGAGGTGGAATCTTGCAGACTTTTCTCTCCAATGAAGCAACCATCCTCCAAGCCTCAACCTTTCACGTAGCTAGGGTGCACCACCTCTCCCGACTCCTTCATTTGAGATGGAGTATCATGGACTTTACGCCCAGGCTAGCCTGGAGCTCACCGTGTCTCACCCTCTCTTGAACCCAGGCCCAATGCCTGTACCCAGCCCTTGATTAAGAAAGCCTCCGGTGAATGTTTTCTGCCCAGATTAGCCTTGAGCCACAGTCTCTCAAACCCAGTCTTTCAAACTCAGTCTCCTAAGTAGCTAGGATTACAGATCTCAGCACTGGCCTCCCCGCACCCCTAGCCCCCCAGCTCCAGATTCTCTTTAATTCTGTATGGTCTCTTCATCTACATAGTCCTCAGTTATCAGTTATCTTTAATTCTGTATGGCCTCTTCAGGTACATAGCCCTCAGTTATCAGCCACGCTAAAAAGCTGGTTTATAGGCTCCTGATAAATACAACATCATGCTGTTTTTATGCAGATTTCTATTAAATCCACATTGCTTTGACATTCTTTTCTTTTGTGTCTAAGCTAAATATTTCCTTTGCCATTTTGTGCCTGGAATAAGGGTTAGTATAAGAATGCCTCTTCATGGAGAACTTCCGTTTTCATCAGACCACGGGCCAGCATTCAGTTCTGAATTCAAAGGGCTAAGCCCAGGAATGCGTGCAACTTCTAAATCCTTATGCACCACACCTCCTCTGTGTGATGCCAAAGAGGTGACCTTCCCAGTGTTTGCGGTGAGCGAGATGAATGTTCATTTCTCTTTATACTTCCAGTGACAAAGTGTGACCCAGCACTACATAGGTCCCAGTGTTAATCTCATCTAAGAACACAGTGAACCCATAAATCTTATCACACGTTTTCATAATTTGGCACATGTCCTCCAGGCAAATCTGGGTTCTGAGCTCAGTTTACCCAGGTAAGTTTCCATGTTCATCTTAGTTTTGTTTTGTTTTTTAACTGAAAAGTGTCACTTTTCTATTCCAGATGGTGTTGAGTCCAGTACATAGTCCACCATGTTATTTTTTAAAAATTTTTCGTCAGTCATGGGGCTTGAACTCTGGGCCAGGGCACTGTCCCTCAGCTCTTCAGCTCAAGGCTAGTGTTTTACCACTTTGAGCCATGGCATCACTTCCAGTTTTCTGCTGGTTTATTGGAGATAAGAGTCTCATGGACTTTCCTGCCTGGGCTGGCTTTTAATTGCAATCCTCAGATCTCAGCCTCCTGAGTAGCTAGGATTACAGGCCTGAGCCACTGGCACCTGGTTTACATAATGTTATTTTTGACAGCAGAAAGACCTTCCCTCTGATTCTGAGCTGCTGAGAGTTCCTGCATAGTCCCTCTGTCCTGTTCTCTCCTTCCTGGAAGGAAGGGCAGAATGATTGGTCCAGTGTTACAAGAGGATGAATGTCCTTAGAGAAGAACATAAGGACGCAACTCAGGTTTTTTTTTTTTCTTTCAATGTTGGTAGATAAGAATATTGCTCTGGGAGAGCCTCACAGCAGGTCAGCAATATTAGGGGAACCAAGGAAGCATGAGGTGTTAATTCCTTTATTTCACTTACAACCCACGAAAACTCATTGCTCCTGACAGCCGCTTCCTGCCTCTCGGTCCTCCCAGACCCCTTCCTTCTCTTCTTTCTAATGGAATGTCTGCTTTGCAATCTCCTTGCTTTCTCTTCTGATTTTGTAAGGTTATGTTTGTTCTGTTCAAGCACAGAGGAAAGAAAGAAACAATCTTTCTGCCCATCCCTGCCTTGTTAGGAACGCTCCACCCAATGTGATGCTCTGGGTTAGAACTCAGCATTTTTGAAAGGGGCACAACTGGCATTTGGGCTGTATGATGCTTTGCATCTTTGGAGATGCCAGGAGCCACCTGTGGTCCCCACCCTGTCATATAATGGCACCAGCTACAAACAACAGAGAGTTTACACTAACAGATTTTACTGGAAATCTGAGAGCAGCTCTACCCCTAGCACTGAGAATTTCTATGAAGAAAGATCAAAAACCAAATCCTAAACTGACCAAATGTCTGCCTCTATCAGGGAGTGGTTGTAAGCCTGCACATATACCTTCCTGTCTGCAGGCTGGGGGTGGGTGGGATATTTGGGGGCAGGAAGGGCCACAGGATATGCATATGGGTCTGTGTGACACATGGTCAAAGCTACTACTGATTGCTATTATAGAAAATCATTCTCACGTTTCATCCGAATGTTATGTCCCCTGCAGGTCAATGTTGTCTGGGATCTGCAGTTCTAGGTTCACATGGCGGGGGGTGCACAGATGGGGTCTGCCCACAGTCAGAGGAAGTAGGGAGGCCAGGCTGATCTTGAGATGAGTGTCCTGAGCTTGGATGAATGAAGGAGAAGTTGGTGAGGCTGCTGCTCTGGGAAAAGAGGCAGCTGGCAAATTGAGGAGATGGGTTGGTTTGGGAGGGATGGGAGAGAAGGATGGATGCGGGGGGGTGGGGGTGGGTGATGTGGATTGAGATGTGGTGTGGCTGGGGATTTAGCTCAGTGGAAAAGCACTTGCCTGGCAATGCAAGGCCCTGAATTTGGTCCTCAGCTCTGGGGGAAAGGATGCAGTGTATTCATAAACTGGTTTGTTGAATGACAACAGTTTTAATTAAACAATTTTAATTAAAAAAAAGAAGAGATGGAAGGATGCTATATGCAAAGATATATTCCTTCCTACCCAGGAACCTTAACACAGATGCTGAGAGCCTGAGCTGCCTGGACCCCAGGGTGGCACATTTCTTGATGTGTGTGGAGATGAGGGAGAGCTTCATGTCTCATCTGTGAGGATGCCTCTCAACAAACGGTTGCTACTGAGAACACCAAAGCAATGCTGTGATGATCAGGATTCCTTCTGTTTTCGAGGACTCTTCTTTGAACTCTAGAAACTCTCATGGTAGGGGGTTTATATAGGCCAGTTTCATTTTCTGTTGATTTAAATGATCACACATCTGGGTAAAGTTCATTTGAGCCATCTTGTATTCAGAAACTATAAGGTGTCTCTTAGGCAAGATAACTATTAGTATTTGAAACCTCTGAAAATTCCTTTGAGTTGGCTTGATCATTTCAGAAGAATGAATGCTTCAGATTTCCTGAAGTGAAAGGACTTTTACTATAGCCATTGCTTGTATGAGATGTATCATACAGGGATATTTCACTTACCTGATTTAAAAAATAAAACAATGATTTATTCTCAATATAAATGATGAGTCTTAGGTACATGGTATTTTTAGTAAGGTATAAGCAGGTGCTATGTTAACATGAGATATTCAGAATTTTGCTTGGCAATGCCTTAGTATGCTTATAAATATTAACATTTTCATTTTCTTTTATTTTGTAAGTTAAGGTGCTGGGCTTTTGTCTTCCTGGGCACACTCACCTGATTGATTTAATAATATGTATGGAAATAGCGCTGATGCTTCCTGGGGCTTATTACAAAGTGCTCACAGAATGGTGATCGAACTAGGTTGAATGTATGTGGTGTTTGGAATGGAGAATGTTCTAGCTCAGATGATTTTGACAATTAACCCGTTCCCTTACAAGCTGGTAGACATCAAAGCCCAGCCACTCTCCTTGTTGAAAAGTAGTTCAAAGTGCATGGTTCTGAAACCAAACTCAACCTCCATCCGTAGGAGCCCACCCTGCCTCTCTGGGAACAGCACAGTTTCCTCAAGGCCGATGCCTGTATTGGCCAGCGAAGCAGCTTTTGAGCTTGCTTAGACATGAGGTATTGAAGTGATTTTGTGGGATTCTAAGCAGAAGCGGTCTGTCTTTCGTTTGTGCTCACTGCTGAGCTCTCTCTGGGAGAAAATGAGGAGCTTTTGAGACAGCAAAGACTTGGTTTGTTAAGCTTGGCCATGTCAGTGCGATCTGGGGCGTTCGGGGCAGATGCAGCCTTCTACATGGTGCATGGCAGCAGGGGATCTGTAGTTCCACCACATTGAAATTCTATCTTTTATTTTCCCTCCCCAAATCCGTGACAGTTCCTGGTGGGGGTGATGCAGAATGGAGGGGTACTTGCCTACTGCTAATACAAAAGGCATATGAAAGAAAGGGAAAACAACTTCAAGCAGTGTAGACAACAGGGAGCGGAGAAACCATGGGCTGGGCTGCCCTCACCTCGGCCCTCACTGATGGGCGTTCCCAGGAGATGTGAAATAAACTTCCACTTTGTTGTTTATACCCATCCACATAAGCAATAGACTAAGTCAGGATACATTTGTGTTTCCCCACATCAACAAAAACAATTGTGATGAGATTGCCTCCGGATGGAGCAGAGAAAATTAAGCACTGCACAAGTCTGAGAACTGCTACAGGTCTGGTGGAAATTTTTGTTTCAACTGACTTACAGATTTTTCCCAAGGAAAATTAAATGGTTCTTTAAGTTTCTATTGTATGGATATAATCCATCCTTTATAGTACAAATACATGTCACATACCAAGACATTAATTAAAGGCTCTAGTTACATTTTGAGAATTGAAATCAGTGAGGTATGACCTGGCATCAAACTTGAACGCTAAATTGGCCAGGTAAAGGATTTTTTAAACCCTAAATGGTTTACACAGTAAACATACAAAAATATTTTCCTAAAGTTTATCTCCAAAATATTAAATCTAAAGTCTTAAAAGGAGTGGCTAAAAGCAGATTACTCTTGGACGAGGTTTGTCTCTGACAAGGTCATTAAATCCTTTAGTCTGAAAAGCAATGTCTTTCACAGGGGTGAAGATGGAGCTTTTCTAACAGATGATCAGAAAGAAGAAGATGGAGAGGAAGAAGCTGAAGCACATGCTTGTCAGCAAATGCAATAATTAAAGCCTTAACAAAAGGCAAGAGAAAAAGCGTAATGGATCGCTTGGCAGTGGGTTCTGATAATCTCTCATCCATCCATCTACAAAGACAGACGATATATAGCATACCCAGTGTGAGAGGCAGGTAGTCTATCGCAGTGGATTCATTTTCCATCCAATTCTGATTCTTGCCAACGATTCCTGTTCATGTGGCTCTGTCTTCCTCAGGGGATGCTACCTTCAGCACTCCATCAAAGCATTATAAACATTGCTGTGGCTTAAGTGGTCCTGGGTCAGCCACAGCAATGCTGGACCGCATAGTGACCAACAGAGGAGCGGCAAGGGTGGATGCGATAACCGCTTTCACTCTGACCTCACACACGGGGTGCAGGTGTGGATGAATTGTACTTTGGACCACTCACATGAGGGCATGTCCCAAGAGGAAAAGGTGTGAGGAATGCTTGGAGAGGGTTCATTTACTTGTTGCTTTTATTTCCCACATGCTTTGTGGGAATGTGACACTCGTGACTGAAAGCTGCCATCCATACAACCTATTCTCCACTGTCCCTTAATCAACACACCTACAGGGTTGCATGTGACAGCTAATGTTGGATGACTCATTATGTGACAGAACATCGAGGGGAGAACTGGTCTGACCATGAGGGGTAATTAACATCACTCCAACCGTGGACATACTGAATGCTAGCAGTCAAATTGAACTGCGCACTCTGAAAGAGATGAAACTCTACAGCCCTGAATGCTAGCAGTCAAATTGAACTGCGCACTCTGAAAGAGATGAAACTCTACAGCCCTGGGAACAGGACTTTCAGTTGCAACAACGATGATGTTTATTGTGGGAAACGATTTCTGTGATACTGTTGAGTGATTTTTTTTTTTATTTTTTGGGAGTGGCAGGTTTGCATTTTCACTGAGAAGCACTCCTGGGAATTGCAGGGTGTGAACCATGCAATTTTCAGTCACAAGAGAGCAGGAAGGAAGGCAGCCCTTGAGGAGGGCCCTGCCCTAGCCCTGACTTCCTGTGTGAGGTCCACTCCAGCCCTGCGTGGGGTGGGGGCCAAAGCAGGAAATGGAGTCCATGGGAGAGGACCAGGGAGTTTGGATGGCTGTGGCCGGTGAGAAGCAGAGATAGTGTCCGGTGTGGGCGCAGCAGGAGCACACACAGCTGAAGCAAGGTTTCCTTCAGGTCTTTGAATGAAAGCCTCACCTGGGTCGTGTTTCTCTTGAACTTGGCAAACCACCGCTCTTGTTTAGCTCTGTTGGAGCAATCCTCAGAGTTTGAGGAAAGAAATGGCCTCCCTGCCCTTAATGAATGCCCTTGAGATCCAACCTTGGGAACTCACCACAGAGATAGCCTCCATCTTTAGGCAGACCAGAGGGCGCTGGGATGCTAGGTCTCTCACCACTGAGTGACACTCCTGCCATTGGTGCTTTGTGTATACTAACTACCCTGCCTACATATGAACTACCTGGTTTGGGAGGATTTTTCTTAAATAGTTCTGGGGATTAAACTCAGGATCCAGTATTTGCTAGGCAGGTGCTATACCATTCGAGTCAGGCCTCCAACTGCTGTAGGTAATGTATTTTCAAGTTCCATGATATTGAATGAAAAGCAATATGATATTGAATGATATTGAATGAATACTACATCCTTTGAGGTATCACCAGCCACGCCCAACACCTCTGGTTCCTAGTATCAGTCCAAAGACAGGGAATGAAGAAAAGAATGGCAGGAAATTGAATGTCTACACTTTTGTCAAGGCTGTTTATAAACACCTTGGTTACATACATTTTCCTTAATTTCTCAAATTGCATTAATATGAATTTTTATAATATTATTTAGGGAAAAGTCTAGTACTAAATGCATTTAAGATGTATTGGTTAAATTGACACAGAACAATAGCAGATTTACCAATAACGGATTGATATATTTCCAAAATAAATTCAAGAATTAAAATACTTGGTCTTACATTTATGTTTTCGTTTACAAAACAAAAAAAAATTGAAAGAAAGCCTTCTTGTAAAAAAACTCACAGGTACTTGTTGTATGAATGGCTTCTCTTTTGTGCTTGGGTTCATTATTGCCTTATGTAAACTTAATCTTTTAGCTTCACAGTTCACAAATTCTCACTGTACATAACATTCAGTTTTGATCTGCTCAGCTGACAGAAGCAATTCCGCACTCGGCAGCTATAAAAGGAGAATATTGAAACAAACAGAAAAATTTACTTAAGTAGTTATTTTGGAACTAACATTTGCCCCCAGAAGTCAGTTAGGCAAAAAGACCTAAAAAATTATAAAATAATAAATATGGACAAGTCCTATTTGGGAGACTGTATTCACTAAAGTACAAGGAGTACAGTAACAGCTTATTCCAGCTTTCAAGCTGAGCTCTAGGTCATTGATTCATTTTTCACATTCAATACATCAAAGTGATCTCATTCTTCCAATATTTTCAACTATGAATATCAAGAGAGCTCATTCTCTTCTAGTTCACTTATTTAAATCTGAAGTTCACAGATTAGATATTTACTTTGCAGGATAATGTCTAAGCTCTTATACTCATTTATACCTTCTGATTGCTGTCACCTTTCCAGACTTTCACTATACAATGTGTTAAACACTCTCACATGTGACAGTTTAGGTTTAAGCCAATTGAAATGCCATAAAATTAATAAAAATCTTAGTCTGCTGCACTTTTCTTGTTTCTAGCACTCAGTGGCCACAAGAGTGTCCGGTCTCTTGGATAGTAGACCTTGAGAACATTTCCACCAACTCAGTCTGTTCCGTGGGACAAAACAAAACCACATGGCTAATGCCGAAGGATAACCTAAGTTATCACACATACGCTATAGAAATACTCTTTTAAGCCTACAGCATTTCTCTGTATTTTCTAAACAGTAGCTTTCAAAGAACAGAAGTTACTACTTCGAAGTGTATTAATTTATTGGTTAATTATTTAAATGATTGTTCTCTTTGGCTTCATATTTAAGAAAAAATTTTGATTATAGGTCACAATTATTTTCTCCAAATGTTTTCTTCTATAAATATTATAGCTCTAGTTCGTTCACTTAGATCTCTAGTCACTTGAGTTGATTTTGTGCCTGATATGAAGTATTGATTGAAGTTACTTTCATATAGACATTTTGTGACTCTAAGAATTTGCTAAAAACATTAAATAGATGGCCACAAGTGCTTAGCAATGGAAAAATATTGATAAGAATGTGGAAAACCTGGAATCCTCATGGATTGTTAGGGGGTGTATGAAATGAGCAATCATTGTAAAATAGTATGGTGACTCTTCAAAAGGTAATAATAGAATTATCATACCATCCAGCAATTCCAGTGCTTAGTATACATCAGAAAAATGATTGACTCAGAGAGTCTCTTGTACACCCATATTCATAGCAGCCAAATCCCTGATGGGGAAATGGTAGAACCCACCGGTTTCAACAAGGTGAGTGGATAAATAGGACGTGGTGCACACATACTGGAATATAATTCTACTGTAATTGCTTAAGTGATGCAGAGTTTTAATTTTGGATTATGAAAACTTGTGGGAATGGAAAGAAGAGATACCATAGAACAGGTGGAACGTAATGGCACTCAACTTCTCTCTGCTGCTGAGACAAGACTTTTCTGTACACTTGGCCCAAAGTCCTATTAATTATAAGAATTTTCAGCAAGACTGGTATGAACTGGCAGTCTTCATGATCCTGGATGCTGTGACCATTCTAGAGGTTTCCCTTGGGTGATGGCCTTTCTCCTGAATCAGTTGGTCAGAGGGATATTAACGGTAGACCATCTGTATATCTCTGGGATACTCTCCTTCTCTCTCTGTCTCATTTTCCCTCTCTTCTTTAGCTTTTCCTCTTCTGTAAAACCAACACCCTCAGGAGGCTGAGATCTGAGGATCATAGCTAGAAGCAAGTCTGGAAAAGAAAGTCTGTGAGACTCTTACCTACAATAAACTACTTGGAAAAAGCTGGCGCTCTGGCTCAAGTGGTAGAGCACTAGCCTTGAGCACAAAGAGGCTCAGGGAAAGCACCCAGGCCCTGAGTTCAAGCTTAAGGACCGTCAAAAACAAAACAAGACAAAAATCTACACCCCTTTCCCCAAGTCACTGTGTCTGTTGGCTTCATCTTCCTGCACTACAGCTTGGAAATTCACTTACCACAGAATTCATGGAGAATAACAGGAATCTTTATTTCCTGTCTTTCTGAGTTAAGGTCGGCTTTTGTCTTCTGCTGCCTGATGCATCGACAGCTGTCATTCTTTCTTGACCTGAAGCAGATGTCCTGGCAGCTTCTTCTTAATCTTTTGAACATTCTGCAGAAGAACCACCAGATCTTTACACAAGCTTTTGAATTTGTTTATTCATCCTCCCTCATTTCGTTCTTTTCTTTCTTTAGTTAACATTGGCTGGTGTGGGACCAGACAAAGACAAGACTTTTAAATAACTACAGAGTCTGCCATCACAAAATAGTCCCTGAAAATCATCGGCTGGGAAATAAAAGTGTTGAAAAGCTTAGTGACAGAAACTTGTAGTTGGATTTAAACATTTGTGGTTAGTCCTCTAGAATAATAGCAAAATAGACTTTATTACTTATTTTGTTAATCAGAAAAATGGATAATCATATAACTTTCCAAATGGAAAACAGCCAACCACACAAAAGAATCTCACCAGTACCAGCATCTAGAATTGGGCTTATTTCGCCTTTATAAAAACAGAGGAGTGGGCAGTAGTTTCATTTTCAACTGTCCCTTAGTTAAGGGAATAATCCTCGTCATCTACTTGTAAATTAGGCTCTAATGGGGATGGCATTTTACCAGGTTCATAATTCATTTCTCTCCCCAGGACTTGATTCTGTTAAAGTCTATTACATGAAATGTGGCAGAATTCCTCTGTATAGTTTTTATCTTCTCAGAACTGCAAGATTGGTTATATTTAATTCACAAATGTAAGGCTCTAGTTATTTTGACTGACAGGAAAAGAAGTAAATGCATCTGAGAAGGTCTTACAGAAGAACTACAAAAGATTTCACAGAAAATCCCGAGAGCACAGGGCAGGAAGCAAGCATCTCACACTTGACTCATAATTTACAAGGCTCAGGTTTTGCAGGAGGGCATTTCTTTCAAGGGGCATTCATATTTAAAATACTCTATATTTTAATACATGCAAAAGCAAAAGGGTTGTGTAAATTAATGCTAACAAAATAAGATGAGTAAAAATTCAAAATAAGTTTGAATTTTATTCTTGAATCTTGGAGGAATTAAGTGCAAACTGAATGAAAAGAACCCCTGACCATGTCAACAATGCACAAGTATTATCTGTAATCCCCAAACACATCTGCATGAAGGTGCCACTTTGATCTGGTGGTGAGCTCATTCCTGCCCCTGATTCATCTATGGAAAAGGTAGTTTGGGTGCTGTCTAACATATGTTCATACTCTGAATTTGAAATAAATGATTCTCAGGAAAGTGAGCTTTCTCTTTTGCCTTGAAAATAAAACCTAAAAAAATGCTAACAGATACTTTAACTTTTAGAGTTTTTTTTGAATTTGCTGAAAAGTTACAAGATTAACACTATGAGTTCCCTCTATGTCACACAACAAAGCTTAACCTTCATTAACATAATTTTCATATAGCGCATTGCCCTATTAATAGACAAATACTGTTAATTGTTATAACTAGTGATTGCTAAGTGATTACTATTATAACTTTAATCTGGCATTGAAGTCATGATTCTGAAATGTATCTTACTTAGAACAGTGGGCATTTTATTTAACACATGAGAATACAGTATCTTACCTCCATATTTAGCAGTCAGAATCCTGTAGCATTTATCAGATATCTTTTTGAGTCAGTCTGAAGTGTAGAATATCAATAGGCAACATGCTGAGATTATTGCCTTATGCCAAAGCTGTCTGGTATGATAGTTATCTCTGTTTATTTTTTCCATTTATTAGTCTTCAGTATTCTATAAGCTAAAATACCAAATTCTTTTCATGAGGACAAAAAAGAGGAACATTTAAAGGAAAAGATGGCCAGTCAGAGTATTGAGGTAAAACCCACAAATTCTCTTCATGGCTTCTCTCTCAAACCTACTTTTGGAGAGCTAAATGAAGCAAGTCAGGGCTCAGTGTGATGTGTGTAGAGAAAGTGAGTTGGTAGCTGAAGAAGAGGGGAAGCAGGAAGAAGGAAGAAGGGAGGGAAGGGAGAAAAGGGAAGATAAGGGAAAAGAGAAAGTGGGAAGGAAGAAGGAGAGGAGACAGAGAGGAAGGAGCAAGGAAAGGAAGAAGGAAGAAAAGAAGATTAAAAGGAAAAGTTGAAGAAAACCTTCAAGCAACACAATAATTTTTCATTAAGTGAGAAATATAAATATATCAAAAATATTTTATATCACACGCATAGTTGGGGATACTCTGAAGCCATTGATAATAGTAACTTCAAATGTTATAACTTGAAATGTGGTAAAAAAAACAAAGAAAAACACATTTATGCACACAGGCCCAACAATGTATTGGTACATTTATGAAGTTTATGTATGCATAATCATCTATATGATTATGTAAGCATGAAAAATGTGGAGACTACATTTAGATTGTTCATTTTCCTTGAATGCTATTAAGTTGAAATGGAGAAAACTAATGAAGATTAGAGTTGATCATAAAAGCACTAATAAAAAGATATTTGATTATGTATATAATCATATACAACCAACCATATATGCCTGAGTATAAGTGCAAAAATATTGAAATAATTTAATAGCTACATGAATATAGGAAAAATTAATTTATCCAGTTTAATTTTCTCCAATCAAAAGTTTAATGCAAATTTCTATTTCAAATCACTCATATACTACTTTCTTACTGTGTATTGCTTTATTTACATATTGGGTGTTTTGTTTAAATAAAAAAATTACCCATCACAACTCAATAATCAATTGTAATAGCGATGCATTTAAAGCTTCTTAGTACAAGTAGAAATTAATTAAAAAATGTTTGAAAGCCATGGCTGGGAATGTGGCTTAGTGCTTGCCTAGCATGCATGAAGAACCTGGGTTTGATTCCTTAGTACCACATACACAGAAAAAGCCAGAAGTGGCCCTGTGGCTCAAGTGGTAGAGTGCTAGCCTTGAGCAAAAGAAGCTCAGGGATAGTGCCCAAGCCCTGAGTTCAGGATCTAGGACTGGCAAAAAAAAAAAAAAGATGCTAAAGCCATATTAAAAATAGTAAAAGGAATAAGTCAAAGTATTTAACTGACTGGATGCTAATGATTCCTAACTTTAATCCTAGCCACTCAGGAAGTTGAGATCTGAGGATTGTGGTTCAAAGCCAGCCTGAGCAGAAAAGTCCATGAGATCCTTATCTCTAATAAACTATTCAGAAAAAGCTGGAAGTGGTGCTGTGGCTCAAGTGATAGACCGAGGATCAGGGGCAGTGCACAGGCCCAGGCCCTGAGCTCAGGCCTAAGACCTGCAGCAGCAGCAGCAGCAACAACAACAACAACAACAATTATTTAACTCCCCAGATAAAAACATTAGCCTTGAAAAAAATATATATATATATTTTTTTGCTGGTCGTGGGGCCTGAAATCTGGGCTTGGGCGCTGTCCCTCAGCTCTTCAGCTCAAGGTTAGTGCCCTACCACTTGAACCACAGCACCACTTCCAGCTTTTTCTGCTTATGTGGGTGCTGAGGAATCGAACCCAGGGCCTCATGCATGCAAGGCAAGCACTCTACCCCTGAGCCACCTTCCCAGCCCTAGCCTTGAAAATATTATTTTGCTATTAAGATAATAATATTATGGTTCTTATGTTACACTTTTGAAAATCAAGATGCATGTTTCCAATCTTCATCACCTCCTTATCAGGGCTGGCTCCCTGTGCAGTGCTCAGAAACTGTTATGTGGGACAGAATAATTCTCCACCATTAACAAAAAGGTGGAGTGCAAAAATGTTGCAGTTGTAAGTAATGTAGAATAATATAGAGCCAGCTACCTTCCTTTGTTTCTGCCCATTTACACACTGCACATAGGTGATACATCACAGCTCCAAGGAGAAGAATCTCAGGCTCTCACAAACGGTGACCTTTGTAAGACTAGACCAGGGCTTTCCCTTAACACATGCTGAACCCCAGCTTCTCTGACAGGTGACATGTTTGTAAGGTGTGAGCTGTGGAGGGAAGAAGTGCATGTGCTTGTATGTACTGTGAATTAATTTCAGACTCTGAATTTTCTTCTTCAAGTAATATGCTACAAATCCCCATGGAACCTTCCTTCATCAAAAGACAACCTCTGGGGCACTTGAAACCCATGGGGTCTGCGTTGAATTTTATAAACAGCTCTCCCTACCTATCCTCAGGAAACCCTCTGGACTGGTTTTGATGAATGCTGTTCTAAATCCCTGCTCTCTCTGTGGCCTGCAGGCATCTTTCTACACTGAATAAACTCCTCTCATGGGTTTTTTAGAGTCTATATTTTCTCGGGAGTTTCTTTTTAGTCTGTTCTGAGTTTCTCTTCACCTTGAAAGTAAGTGTTCCTAATGCAACATTGACCCACAACAGCTTTTCAATACAAGTTGCTCAGTGAAGAAAAATAATAGGGAGAGGTATTAAGACCTGTCTGTGAAATTTCTTCCCTAATTCCTCCTTGAAGCCCACTGCCTCAGGCAGTTCACTTGCCCGCGGAGATCAGTTAAGCTGCAGACAACACAGAGTATTTATGCTGCACAATATAGAATGCTCCAGGAGGCCACTTTCTGTGCACTTTTCCATGTGTTGTATGGTGGACCACTGCCCTCTTCCTTTGCCAACCCGTTGGCTTGGGGGACTAGTAACCAAGCCAATTGATGCATACTCTTAGACCCTCCTCTTCCATAGGGCAGGTATCAGCTCTTTAGCCTGGACAGCCTGGGCAACAGATGGGAGACCAGGAACGCCCTAGAGCCTCAGAAAGGAGTGAGAGAAGGAGGAAAGAGATGCCGCCATGTATATGGTACTGACAGGCAACACGCCTGAGAGCTCCTTGTCAGTACTTCCATGAGCAGCATCCTCCGATGTGGGACCTTACTGTGGGACCCAGGAGGCGGAAAGGGCGATGAAGAACATCCTCCATCCTGCATGTGGCTTGTCTTTGTGTGTTTGGATAACTTGAGCGAGGTCTCTAGGACAGGTTGGAACTTGGAACTTGAGCCACTTGGACAGGGACAAATCAAAGTCAGAGCAACGGGTCAGAAGGGCGCATGCCTCAGTGTGAGGTCAGCTGTGGGGTGAGGGCAGCCCACCCCAGGGTCGTGCCTGGGGACACAGGGGAAGGACCAGGAGTTGTACCAACTATAGACAAAAGCGTCTTAGCTTTGGAGCAAATTCTCCCTTACAATGGCAGACAAAGCCATTGGTATCCATCATTGTTCCAAACGAACATTTCCCATCCCTCCAAAAAATCCCCAACTATAAGCCAAGATTGCGTTGATGTGAATTTGTGTTCCAAAACAACAAAATAAAGTCTGTGTGGATCTCCCCTAGAAAAATCCAAATTATAATTCAGGGTATTCCTGGGGTTCTTTGTACTCATAAATATTGAAAAGAACCCAATACAATTCCTGTGTAGCACAGCTGAATTCAAGCCCAGATCTCAAAACATTGCCACAGACAAGCTTCAAGCATGAGAAGCTTTCAACAAAAAGTAGCAATATACAGGAGAAAAATTACAAGAGTAAAATTAAAAGGGATAAGTAGTTCTCTGGACTTCCAGTCCAAAGCAGCAGAGGCTCACAGCTTGGTACAAAAATCTGTTCACAAAGATGAGTTGTAGCTTTTTTTTATATTTGTCAAAAACTGGAACGAACCCAGATGCTAATCAATAAAGTGAACTGTTAAACACATAGTGGTTCATGCATTACATACAATATTACTCATAAGAAAATATAAAACAGTCTTTGATGCACAAAAGAATTGGATCAATCTACAGGTAATTACGTGAAGTGAACAGAAGGATCATGTGCTCCGTGTTTCCATTTATGAAATATTTTTGAGACAGAAAGACAAGCAATGAGACAAACGTCATGGTCGCCAAGACTTACAAAATGGCAGCATCAAGGCAACGCATGTGCTGGTGGCAGCACTGTGTGGCTTGACAGGTTAATAACGCTGTGATTACATTGAGGGGAGCCAATCGTAATTCTCAGTTCTTCTGGACTGTTACTTCCTGCTTGTGCCTGTCCATCCACAATGTGTACACATCTAAGTTGAGAAAAAAAGTAGAAAATAAAAGCAAACCCAGTCTATACTCAAAAAAAAAAACTACAACTGTATAAGGCTTAAAAAGCTGCAATATAAGAAAATACAATTATTAAAGAAAAAATGAATAAAATATAAATGAACATATGAGGATCCTCCAAAATATCAAACAAGTAAAACAAATTTATAAAAGGAAAGTCTCAAAATTAATTCCAATCATGTAAAATATGCAAAACAATGTATTTCCCACCTAATAGAGTGATGTACTGTAAGAATGTAAATGATTATTTGCAAGGATAGGAAATAATTCTTGAAATTTTAAATTCTAAGTTATTTGACATTACTATGAGATAAAGTTGCATTCATTCTATGACCTAAAACTTCCAATCAAACAAATATTTACCTCCAACTACCATAATTGCATACAACATATATAAGAATATTCTCAAAAGTGTGGCCTATAGTACAAAAAAGGCAGAGAAATTGAACAATGTTTAAGGATGCATAATTAAATAATGGGGTATAATGTGGTGATGTTTATAACATATTTAAGATAAGTGAATCTTACAGAACATCATTATTTATGTTGGTAGATATCTGACTTTAAATTTCATTCCTTCCATGCCCTGGATGTGTGATCCTGGAAGCTCATTAACAATTGTAGGCTTTATTTTTCCAGATTAGAAAGATATATAATTTAAAAGGTAAGAGAAATTAATGAAAAAAAGTCTGTTATCCTTAGGTAATATTTATTCTCACTCATGCTTGCCTATAATTCCTCAGAGAAAATTCAATGAGAAAGAAATAATGAATTAGCATTTTTCTTTTCTAATATTCATAGTTCCCTATCTATTTTGGCATGGAAAATGCCACCAGCCCTGAAGGGTTTACCTCCTCATGAGGCCTGCCTGGGAACTCTGCTGGCAGCCAAGGGAGAAGCTGAAGCTCCTGGCACACATTGGCTGTGACTCCACTTCTAAGACAATGCCACTCAGGACTTCGCCATTCAACTATAGTTTTTCTGCAGTACTTGGAGCCTTGTTGTTTTGTTATTGCGATAGGAATTTAACTTAAAATTCACTCTTTTGAGTAATTTGCTTTGTGCTAAATTAAGATAATAAGTTAAACCCTTAGAAGAAGTCTTTTCAGACCCCAGTTACAATGCTTAATATTTCTACCCCTTTTTTTTTAAATTGTGAAAATACCATACAGAGGGGTTACAATTACATAGGCGAGGTAATGAGTACATTTCTTATCAAGCATTGTTGCTTCCTCCTTTGTTTCCCCTTCCCATCCCTTCTTATTCCCCCCTCCCACGTGCCCCCCATGTGTAAGGTTCATTTTTCCACATAATGACTTGTACATCTCACGTTTGCAATGGGTCCACCTGTTTTCCTATTTAAATGATTTGTTTTTTCCCTTCCCCTCCACAAATTATACCTACATCAAATACAATGAAAGCAGAGGTTATACTGTGGAGGAGGGAAATACAAAGCAACAAAGAAATCATCTTATAAATATGTTAGAAACAATTGCAAAAAAGAAAAAAAAACATTTGAATACTTATTTTGGGATTCATTTCACCTAACATCAACTTATCTGACCTTTTGTGCTTGTCTCAGACATATACTAGTTACTGCAAATAAGGGAAATCATGGGACCTATGTTTCTTTGGGCCTGGCTTACTTCACTTAATATAATTTTTTCCAAGTCTTTCCATTTCTACCACTTTTCTATAGCTCTCTATTGTTTAAATGTTAGAAAAAGATTAGGTACACAGCTTTTGCTAAGGTGCATCTTTAAAAATTAGATTCTGGGGGCTGGGGTTTAGCCCAGTGGAAGGGCGCCTGCCCGGCGCTTGAAAGGCCCTGGGTTCGGTCCTTAGCCCTGGAAAAAAAAATAGATTCTGTTCACTTGTGGAAATTTAAGAATAATATTTTCTTAATAGACTAGTGTAGGCAAGCTTTTATTTTCTTATTTAAATTTTATTGTAAAGGTGATGTACAGAGGTGTTACAGTTACATAAGTCAGGTAATGAGTACATTTTTTTTTTGAGCAGTGTTACCCCCTCCTGCATTTCCTCCTGGATTTTCCTCTCTTCCTCCAAGTTGTATAGTTAATTTTCCAACATAGTGTTTAGTGAGTATCATTGGAAAGACTTGAAAAAAAACTACATTAATCAAAGCCGGACCTAAAGGAATATAGACTCACGGTTTCCTTAATAGTAACAACTAGAGTACGTCTAGAAATCGACACGTTAATCCAACATATAGTAGAAGACAAATAATTACACGTGGACATGATTAATTAAACAACAGTCCAAACATTCACCCAATCAGAGCAAAGGTAGATATTCTTAGGAGAGGATCTCAAGGGTCCAATAGCTATGTGCATATGACAATATACAATTACAATGACGCTTATCGAAATGAACTCCATGGAATGGAAGAGGTTTTTTATTGTTTTATTTGTAGGATTTTTTTTCTTTTTTCCTTTTGGAAAAAAAGGTATTTTATGATGAAAGATTTGTTTTTTTAGAGCACGAAGTTCTTTGTGAACTTCATGAGGCAGGTGAGATATTATTTTGTTTTTCTGTATAAATAGATGAAGTCTACATTAGTGTTTGAATATGTTACTGCTCATTGTGGGAAAAAATAAAGCAATTCACAAATTCCAGTGAACTTAATAAATTGCATGTTTCTTATCTGCCTTCAATACTTTATATTTTCCATAATGTTTTCACATATATGCAGATGATTTATATATTCATATGAGTGTTTAGGAACAGAAACTTGTAGCAACAGTCCTGTTCTTCCTCCATGATACATGAGTATCCATTAGCTCCTAAAAAATTCTACTTTTCAGTGACTACTTTATGACAGCCAGCAATTGAAAACACTGTAAGATCTGCAATAGATGACTTGCAAATTTGTCATGTAGAAAGCAGGCAGATGTTGTTCAATAAAACACAGCCCATTTAGTGGTAAAAGTAGACGTTATTGTTGTACATGATCAAAGAGTTATTCATGAGGAAAGTAATATCAAGTCCTCTGTGAAAAATTAATACTGATTTCATCCAGTGACTAGGTGCAGAAAGAAAATCAGAGAATTTGTGCTAGGGACAAGTATTTCTTGAAAATTTTGAGTATTAAAAATCCTTAACTTGATTGCATAAAGTTGCAGAGCTTCTGCAGGGCAAATGACATAGCTTGCAAGATCAATAGAAAGCCCAC
>NW_012267281.1:173287-221495 GCF_000151885.1 Dipodomys ordii
TGCAATGCTTGGTAAGAAATGTACGCATTATCCTGCCCATGCAATTGTAACCCCTCTGTACAGTATGTTCACAAATAAAATAAAATTTAAAAAAAATCCTTAACTTGTGCTTCTGGGAGTGATTGGATAAGGAAGGTAATGATGTCATCAAGGTGTGACAAGGAAGAAGGTGATGACTTCATCTAGGGGTAACAAGGACCTCAGGCATGCCTGGAAAAAGGAGGTCATTGGGACTGCATTGAATGGCATACTTGCCCTAGTTCCTTCCTGTGTCTGCATCTCTGTTTCCTGGCTGACATGAAGGATGCAGAATTGCTCTACCATGCCCTTCCAACATGATATTCCACATTTTCAAGGCAATAACAGAATTTACTGCCTACAGGCTTAAACTTTGCACCAAAATACATGCTTCCATTTTTAGTTTTTTTCCCCCAAACCAGGTATTGGTTTCAGAGAAGTTGGTTGCTCAGTGTAGCAGGAGAAACTAGATGCTCATTTTGACATCATTAACAGTGGAGGCTATTCACAATGTACAACATTCAAAGTGATAAGCCGACCTTTTGAGCCCTGTGTCATGAAAACCTTTTGGGTAAACTATGTAAGCTAACATTCTTCCTACAGATCTCAAAGAGAATCTTAGCATGTGACCTTAAATTTTCAGCAAAATGCTGTACATAGAATTGGCTTCCAAGTTTGGAAGATCTAATTAAAAATGAAAATGTGTCATAGAGAGATTGCTTGAAAAGTCATTAGACTTTTTTTTCTTTTGCCAGTCCTGGAGTTTGAACTCAGGGCCTGGGCTCATTACACTTTTTGGCAGTGGTATCCTGGTGCTTTTCCAAGTGGGCAGCCTATGTGCAGCCACTGAGGTTGCATGCCCATCAAGCCAGGCCTTTGCACTATACATCTGATTCCCCAAACCATAGAACCCCAAGAGACCCCCATAAACTTGGAATAAAGACATTCATTCACCTAGGTCCTACTTCAAAAGTCTTGCTTAGTCACATTAAGCAGGGATGGCAGTTAGAGCTGGGATGGGAAGGAAGCTGACTACAGTGTACTGCAGCTTATCTAATGTGTCTTTTGCGAAGTGAATCTTTATTCCTAGTTTGTAACTCTTGGCTGATTGACTAGCTTGTGCCATTGGAGAGAGTTGTTTGACAGTCACTCTGTTGATGCTTAGATCAACTAAGAAATGTTTGCTTTCTCTCTTCACTTGAGTTTTCATGCATTCTTCATAATTCATTTTTCATGCCATATGGATCTCAATTTTGTCTCTAGCTATGTTTTTCAAAATTACTATAGCTGCTCTTAAGAAGGAAGTAGGCAAGGCGTGTGGCTCAGTGGTAGAATGCTTGTTTTTCATGAACAAGACCTTGGGTTCAAAAAATATATCAATCATACAATAACTCAATTGTGTTCTCTTTGAATTATATCCAAGCACATAATAGTTAACCCCAGTAATTGTAAAGACAACAGGTATGGATGTATATGGGCAAAGTGAGCTTAATAATAACACTTAACTCCTCAGCTATGGGATGGAAGTGACCATTAAAAAGACACAATTATATTGCTTATTTTAGCTAAAGGTGGACCTGATTGGCATTTTATAGGGAACTTAAAAAATAATAGACATTTTTTGTTTATTATGTGGGGTAATTGTACAAATATCCACCAGGTATTATCTAAAGATCGTGAATCAAGACTGGTATAAATGAACACCTTCCTTTAATAATTCCAAACCCTCTGAACAAACTCAGCTCTGTTTTTACTTTGAGTGAGGCCAGAACACTTTGTCCTGATGCGTAACTGTCATTTGGCTTCTGAGATCATTTTTAACTCACCAAACACAGGAAACAGCCTCTGAGGGAAAACTAGCAATTATTCTTCTACTGAAAAAGATGGAGAAATGATGGCACAATTCTCTTCTAAATTCTCTCTCCAAATTCAAAATCAAGGACCAGTTCCCTAAAGCATCACATATATGGTAGATTCAGGGGAGACTCAAACTAGTGTAATTCTTTAGAAAGGTAAACACACAGTGAGCAAAATAAACATCAGGAAAAGAAGGGGGATTCAAGGGGAGGGGAGTAGATGAATGAAGAGAGAAATGTAGTTGTAAAATTCAATGCATATTCCATAAAAGTAAGATAATTGAGGGGAGGAGTGGGTTGGACGGGATGGGGGAGGATGATGGAGGTGATGTTCATCAAGATGCGTTGCATTTTTAAGCTGCTTTGTTGAATGGCAAGGCCTTTGTATAACTACTTAAAGATAATAAAATATATTTAAGAAAAGAATAATAATTTGACATCGAAATTATGCATAACTAATTGACCTGACATAGGAATGATGCGTAATATTTTAAATTTTACAATCACATTGTCTAAATACTTTCATATGTGAGGATGACAAAGTGTCATCCATCCAGTACTGCATCATTCAACTTGAACTAAGAAGAACTGCAGATATATTCTTTTCCAAAAAGGGGACTCCATGTTGAATGGATATTATGTGAACATACATATTTCATGTAACTGGAGATACATGCTGAAGAAGAAACTGTTGGGTTCTTAATGTCTCATAACAACACACCACTCTTTTTATAAGCAGATAAAGGGAAATCCCCCCAAAGCAGTAACCTTTTCAAGAAAATGTAATTAGACTCTTGTAAAGCATGATCTTTCTGACCTGAAGTTAGTGCTACCTATGGCATGGTATGCAAGGAAAGAAAGGAAAGGGAAGAGAAGGAATGACTATTTCATTTTATAAGTGAGGAAATGAAGAAAATTCAGAATAACCCATTAAAGTTCTCATACATAATGTGCAGGGAACCAGGATTGGATCTTGTTCTTCAGCTTGATGTAATTCCTTAACTAATAGGAATCTGGAAGTTAAACGAATAGCTGTGGCTGACCTGAATTGGTGTAGAGATGAGACCAGAAAGCTACCATCTACACAGTCATAATTCTGGGGGCCTTAGTGTTAGCACTATGCTTTTGACAGCTGGTATTCATTGCTCAAAAATAACAGAAGAAAGATATTTGCTAAATTTTAGTATCAAAAACATACCTTTATGGTACATGAATGCCCTTAGATAATATTTTAATTTTCTTGTGCATTTATCTCAGGTGAACAACAAAAGTATCATATGGTTACAAGCAATGAAAACCCCAAAATGAAAGCATTATTAAAATTCTACTTTAAATAATATCAGAAAAGGCACTAATGAACAAGCTTGACAAAAAAAGTGAGGACTTTTACATTCAACAAAGTTTCAAAACTTCCCTAAGAAAAGTTACAGAAGACAAAATTACATAGACAGGCCCACATTTCATATTTGTGAACTGCAAGTTTCAGTACTGATAAGAGAGAATCAACCATGTTCCAGAATCAACCATCATTTAAGTTCAAGACATCTCAGTGATTGATTCAGCAGACGTTTTCCTCCAGAAACTAAAACACAAATCTAGACATTTTTATGGAGATTCAAAATATTCAGAACGAAAGCAATTTGAATAGAAGACAAGGCTGGAGGATTTTCCCTCACCCATTTCGACACTTCACATAAATCTACACCCATCCACACAGTCTACACAGACATATGGACAAATAGAACAGAAGTGAAGGTCCAGAAATAAATATTTATATTTATAGTCCTTTTATTTCAGAGAAAGCTACCAAAAATATTCTTTGGGAGAAAGAGAGTCTGTTCAGCAGATGGTGCTGGGCCAACTGGGTAGCCATATGCAAAGATAAGCTTAAAACACACACCTCACACTACCCACCAGCTAACTGAAAGTGGATCACAGATGCGAGGAAGTAACTGAAACAATGAAACTTGCAAGAGAAAATACAGAAGGAAAAGGCCCGAGATATGGCTTTGAAACACTTTCTTAGAGGTGACACTAAAATATAATCCATAAATTAAAACAGAATAAACTTCAAAAGCATCTATTAAAATTAACCATAAGGAAAATGAAAAGATTAAAAATTACTTTTAAAACATTTATCCAATACAAGATTTACAAAGAAGATTTACAGCTCGATAATAGTATAAATGAATAAGAAAGGGACAAAAAGATAAGGGTAGAAATAGGAAAAAGAAGGTCAGTAAGTTCCTCATTAATTATTAGGCCAATTGAAACCCTATTGATACACTACTCTGAACCTTCAAGAATGGTTATAATAAATGATTGCCTAAAAGAAGTGTGAGCAAGTAAGTGACTCACACCTGTAATCCTAGCTACTCAGGAGGCGGAGATCTGAGGATAGAAGTTCAAAGCCAGCCCAGGCAGGAAAGTCTGTGAGACTCTTATCTCCAGTTAACCACTAGAAAATTGCAAGTGGCATTGTGTGGCTCAAAGAGGTAGAGAGCTAGCCTTGGGTGAAGAGGCTCAGAGACAGCACCCAGGCCCTCAAGTAAAGCCTCACGACCACCATCACCAACAACAAATAAAGTGTGGTCAAGAATGTGGAGTCATGACTACACACTCTTCTGAAATAGAAAACAGTGTGGCAATTTCTCAAAAAAAAAAAGAGTATAAAACTTCCACATGATCTGGTGCTACTGAACCACTCCACAGAGATGACAATATGGGTCTCCATTAAGATTGGAATGTGAGTACTGATAGCACATTATGCATAATACTCCCAAAGTAGAAATAATATTCACTAACTCAGAAAGAATAGTTGAAATGTACTGCATCTGTATAGCTGAACACTGTTTAGCAATAAAAGGAATAACCCACTGAGAGAACCCACATTATCAATGCACCTTCAAAACATTGAACTAACTGAACAATGCCAGACATATAAGAATATCGAGTGCTTGCCTCCATTTGCTTGTGCTAGTGATTTTTTGGGGTAAGTAAGAATGGGGAGTTGGTATAAGTGAGCATGACGGGAAGTATTAGCTGACAGAAGCAGAAAAAACTGACTGGCAGCATACTTTCCCCACATGTTAGAGTAAAATTCACTCTATTGTGCATTTGTTGTGTATTATATAGAGCAAGCCTTAGGAAAGTTATTAAGGAAACTAATATTTGCATGGAATATTAATTCAGATATTAATTTCTTCCTTTCTCTCAATAAGAAAGTCAGTGTGTTCTGTATACCACTAAATGTGAGTATGGTTGTAACTACAGGAGCTTCATTCTACGTATTGAGTGGCCCAAAGCTGATGTCTTGGAATAAGTTTGGTCCTTAAAATTTCACTTCCTGGGTTCTTAATGTTTTAACTATTTTAGTATTCAAATAATTACAGATATTATTTCTCTATTCATTAAATCTTCAATTTAGAATAGTACATTTGAAAAAAATGAAACATTGGGACTTGCTATAGGTCATTTCTGAAATACTATGTTGTAATATGTCATTAATGAAAAAACTGTTATCTAGGAAAAATGGTTATTATATTCCAGGTGATTTATGATTTATTTTGTAACTGACATAATGATCAATTTAAGTCAGTAAAAATGTATGCCTTCCCCGGGCGCTGGTGGCTCACGCCTGTAATCCTAGCTACTCAGGAGGCTGAGATCTTAGGATCGCGGTTCAAAGCCAGCCCGGGCAGGAGAGACCGTGAGACTCCTATCTCCAATAAACCACCAGAAAACCGGAAGTGGCGCTGTAGCTCAAGTGGTAGAGCCCTCGCCTTGAGCTGAAGAGCTGAGGGACAGCGCCCAGGCCCAGAGTTCAAGCCCCACGACCGACAAAAAAAAAAAAAATGTACTCCCTCAAGAAGTTCATAATCTCCCCCAAAGTAAAGAAAAGGAACACTGTAGCACATTTACTCTGTTCTACTTGTGACTAGGAAGAAGAAGATCTCATCCATTTACAGACTGACAAAGAAATGAGGCCTGGTGTCAAAAGAAAACCAGCAGAAAGGCCAACTGAACCGTCCAACAGGCTTTCTTCGGGCCGAGAACCTGAGAAGGGCGACCAAGTGTAGCCATGCTGGAGAGAAGTGGAACCGGCCCCTGGCAGCCAGGGTCCCTTCCTGTGTTAAGCAGAGCAAGTGAAGTCAGACAGGAATGGACCAGTGGAGGTGGGAGGGCAGGGGGCAGAGCCATTTGACCTCCAGCTCCGGGTGTCAACAGCATCTGTGTCCAGCAGGGGCCTCAGCGCCAGATGTGGCCTTGATCTCAGGCTCTGCTCCAACCACCCAGCTTCGTCTAGGGGTTGGGAAGGTGGGAGGGCAGCTCCTGGGCAGCCAGGACAAGGGCAGGTGTGTGTGTTGGGGGGTGTTGAACGAATGGGATCATGCGCATAGAATTATACACAGTGGAGACAGCCCTAGACGCCCGGGTGCAGAAGGCCCTGAGACTGGTTTAACCCTCTGTGTGTGGCTATCTGGCTATATTTTTTAAAAAATCTAATTTCTTGGTAGGAGGCCTCCATTTTCATTTTGGGGCTGGCCCCTCTGTATTCAGTGCCTGGTTATCTCCGGGGAGGCACTTCTCCGTGAATTCTACCTTCCTTTTTCTCCTGCTTGGAAATGCTTCCTTGTTGTGTGCTCAGACGAACAAAATTCATGTCGCCTTTGCACTCACGACCATCATTTTGCTCAATATAATAAATTCTTTGACAATATTAAATTATACCTACCAGTTCCTTACTAAGACTGAGCATGGGTTAGTCCACATACTGGCCTGGCACTGTGCCTGCCCCGTAGGAGAACACACACACGTGTGTGCGTACACATGCACACACACACACACACACACACATACACACACAGAGGCAGAGAAGCACAGCTGCCCATAGGTCTCTTTGCTGGAGGCTACTCCACTCACAGTTGACACTTCAAGACAGAAAAGGAGGAGGAAGAGGTGTCAGACAGGATAAGTGGTACTTATTTTGAAACTGAAATCCATAAATTATGCTATATTAAACTCACTTGTGAAAGCAAGCTGGTATCCCCTGCTAATGATGGCTTGGCTTCAGCAGAAGATTTACATGAAGGCTTGCAAAGGATCTCTGTAGATGAATAAAGTATATACCAGAGAATGTACATTTCCTAAGAAGAAAAACATGCATCTTCTTTTCTGTCTTATTTTTAAATGATCTCCCTCTTCTTTTCTATCTTTGAGTCCTTACCTCATCCATCACTTTAACCCCTTCTGAAGAAATCTACCATTGGAAGATTTCAGTCTTCCTTATTCACTAACAACACACATTCACACGCACCACCGATACAAACATATATATACACAATACACATATCTGTATACAGATATACAGATATACACAGGCACCTGCCCCTCTACAGCGCCCTGCTTGACAGGTATTGCATGCACTGGTACTGAGAGGAGGAGCCTTCCTGCTCCCTTGGCATGTGGATCTGGGTCATGATGGGTTAGCCATGTACTGGGAATGGGGAAGAAGGCTGGGCAGAGTGTGTTATGCGTGTGGCAGTCTTGGAGGAAGGTCAGTGCTGCTGTTTCCAACAAGAAGAACATGTACTCTAATGTTTGCCATTTCTTTTCATGTTTTCTTCCAGATTTTGTAAGAAATACTGATTTGACTTCTATGCAGCTAGTTTATGGCTATGCATATGAGAGGTAGTCAGGGGCGTGCATCCTGTCTGGTGTTCCTCTGAACACTCACTTCATTCCTTCTTAGAATCCGGCTTGGGGGCCGTCTCCTGTGGTGAGTGAGGTCTGCCTTCCCCCACGACATCAGCTGCTCCACCACTGCTAATTTCCCACCCTGCAGGTGATCTTAGGTGCTTTCTTCCCTCTAATAATTGTGTGTTTCTTTTCAGCCTTGGCTTCATTCTCAGTGGTGAGGCTGAGAGACCAGGGGCTATAAGAATGTTCGGGAAAGTGTCCTTATGAAAAGAGCTATCAGAGAAGAGCCTATGATTTAGCTTCTCTGCACCAATTCTTTAAACCTTCTTTAGTCATCAGTCTGACTTTATTTTACATTAATAAGTGGGCATAAATCAGTATTTATATGTGCATGAGACAGAGAGATGTTCACATTTCTCTGGGTTTATCCTCTTCAGAATACAGAGGCTTGACTAACTTTCTACTTGTTTTCTAGGTTTACTGTGACAATGTTCCACAAATTGTCTGGCTTTGGACAACAGAACTACATCTTCTTCCCCCTCTGGGGATGGGAAATCTGAGTTCAGGATCCTGGAGAGATCCTGGCTGGAGACCCTTCCTGGTTCTGGTCCTGGTGATTTCTAGTATCTGGTTGTTCATTGGCTGGCTACCTCTGGTGCCCCTTGGCTTGAAGATACCTCACTCTAGTTTTCTGCCTTCACAAGATAAGGTTCTTATATCACATGCATGTGATCTTACTACCTACTGAGGCTCATTGAATGATTGCTCACTCCAGTCTAACACTACCATCTTGGCCATAGATAGTATAGCAAATTGTCCTAAGCCCTTTGCTGATTTTCATCTCGATATCCAAGCTTCATGATTGTCTATCTGGCGCTTCATCACAGGATTATTTGGGCTAAAATAAAAAGCTATTTGGCTGATTTTCAGTGCTTTGAAATTTAGCATCTCTTATGCTCAAGGCTTATAAAAGTGGTAAAACAGTAATACTTTCTAGTAGCATTCTGTTATAAGAAAACACACCACTGAGACTAACTGCAAAATATAAAAATAGAAACACAGATTGTTATTTAGATAATAATGACAATCTATACAGTACTCACAGGATGGCAATCATACTGGTAAATATATCTTAAATTATTCAATACATTCAGTCTCATTAATATCCTATTGATGCCATAGTTTTCTTATTACATAGCAATAGAATATTGCCTAAATGTTGGGCATTTCTGTCTATAACATGGGCAGATATGGATTTATTTATAAGTTTTTATTCCAGAAGAAATAAAAAATACCATGTCATCTTTGACAGTGTAAGCTAAACTATTGCAACTTCAATGTACATGTTACACGTGTTAAATATTACTGAAGTTCAGCTATGTGCTATAAGAATCAGAAAAAAAAAACAAAAATGCTTTCCTCTAATTAACTCAGGCTCACTAAAAGATTTTCATTCAAATTTTAAAATATTCCACTTAGAATGTAAGGTATAGTCACTGCTGAAAGTAAGAAGGACGTTAGAAAGATTATATGAGGGTGAGTGGAAATGAAAGAAATCATTGGAGAAGATGTTGTGGGTTAAATTATGTACCTCCCCCCTGCAAAAAGTCCTATCTCCTTGAAATCCTATCTCCTTGTATATCAGTCTGATGTGATCTTAGTTGGAAATACCATCTTGTGGATAGTAGTCACACTAAGACTAGATATACCTAGTAATTTATTGTTTAATATGCATTTGATTTTTAATTCCGTCTCATTTCCCAGTAATGACAAGTAGATGACATACTGAGGTCATCCCTTGGTTATCATAACTTTGATAACCAAGTCCTCTTGGGGTGGGATCTGCATCTAGGCCTGGGCCACCAGGCAGAAGGGAGTATCTGTCCCCAGGCAGTCTGATTCGAGGATCAGTGTTGGTAAGGAGCCTAACCACAGGAGCAGGAAGGTTAATAGGCAGCAGTAATAGCACTGCAAGTGTCATGGGTTTTGTGAATGTGTCCAGATTTGGGAGGGAGAATTAAATACAGGGCAACTCTTGGTAAGGGAACTGAAGGATTTTTGGGGGGAGGGAGATTCTATAAATATATAGTCTGTCTATAACTAAACATCTTGATATTTGGTTCTCTTCTTCCCTTAATTTAAATATGAACTAGGCTGTATAACTGAGCCTTTTGAAACGTGTTTTCTGATATACTATACTCAGTTCTGAAAAGTGTACACCTCAGAGCTGTTAATTAAAAGGCCTGCTGATATAAATAAACACATATGCCGCTGCTTAGCCACCTTTAGGGGGTCAGCCTGAGGAGTTCCTGCCGGGATTCTGTTAATTGTTGTCCAAAATTTTAACAGGAACTGTCTAATGATCTCGTCTGGCCTCAGCCATCTGGCCCTCTGGCCCTTTGAATTCATTTGCCTGTAAAAGTTAACCTGAGAGAAAGAGGGGAATATTTCCTATAAGGGGAAAATATCTTTAGGATGCCATCCACACATAGATACATGAAAACTGACTTACCTTACTAGACTAGGCAAGCTGCATGCTCTTCATTCTTTAGATTAATTCTGATGTTAATGGCTTCCATATTAGTTGCAACCTGTGATTTTGCTCCTCTTCTGTAAACACTATGTGAAAGTTGGAACTCTTTGTAATGTAGTGTACATATTGACTCCCAATCAATGCAAAGTGCTTCTTACAATTAACATACCCATGGGTCCAGTCTGAGGTTGTTAGGTAGCAAGCTCTGTTACTGTTATTATTTGTATTTCTCCATAGGTCATACTAATGTCCATTTTCATTTTTATTTAGTAATTTGTGTCTATCCTCTTTTTTGATATCTACCCAATGTCGGCCAATTTTGTTACTCATTTCCAACAACCGACATTTTATAATTTTTGGGTCTCTCTATGGATTGTTTTTTAAAATAGAACCGAGTTTTCATTATTTTTGGTTGTATTAAAGGTTTTCAATTGAACATGTCAGCGTATGAGTACAATACATCTTGGTCAATGATACCACTTTCATCATTCTCCTCCTCTAGCTCTATTGATTTTTAGTATTCTATTTAACCATCTCCATTCTTCTCTTTATCTTCCTATACCATTCTTATTTTGGGATTAGTTTTCTCTTCTGATCTTTTTAAAGCTACAAGAGTAGAAACTTTTTCCTTTTTAACTGGGATGTTTCCATTTGTGTGGCTCTTAATTCTCAGAGCACTACTTTTGTAACATCCCATATACTTAGTTTTGTTATATTTTTATTTTTAACAGTATTTTCTAATTCCACTTGTGATTTCTTTTTTGACTCAACTTGTTGCTTGAAATGGATTGTTTTACTTTCATAAGCATTCTTTTAAGGATCCTTTGTGTTATTGATGTCAAATTTGATTTCACTGTGTTTGGTGAAAACACTCTGCTAGGACTTTTGTGTACGAAGACACAGTTGGTCTGGGAAAACTTCCAGAAATTCTGTAGAAAAGGTATATTCTGTTGATTCTGGGTAACATGTTTATTTTTATTTTAGTTTAGTTTTTATGAACATCAAAAGGATGGATGTATAAGGTGGTTACAACTTAACATGTCCTCAGTGTGTCCAGAGTGTCTTGTTCAGAGTCAGTTCCTCTATGTTCCCCTCATCACATCAGTCTGTCCTTCCAGACTCAGGCCACTTGTCCCACTTCTGTTACCACACACTTAGTTTGAGTATTCTGGCTGTATTAGTTTTCTGTTCATTTTATTCACAGTGTATTGGAGTACTTTTTTCCCTTGCTGAATTTCTCTCTAGTTTTATATTCTTTTATTTTTATTTTATTGTTATTGTTAAGGTGATGTACAGAGAAGTTACAGTTACACAGGCCAGGGGATGAGTTCATTTCATTTTGAGTAGTGTCACCTGTTCCCTCATTTTCTCCCACTGTTTCCCTTCTGACCTCCCAGTCCCTGTCCCCGGAATAAGTTGATTAGTTAATGTTCAACATAGAGTCTAGTGAATATCACTGCTGTACTTGTTCACTCTTTGTCCCACCATTTTTGTGCTCCTCTTTGCTTTACCCAAACACATCAACTTACCTACAAGACAAAGGGTACAAATATCAAAAACAGTGACAAAGGAGAAAAACAAAACCAAGAAGCAAAACAACACAAACCCTCTTGTTTCCATTTCTTGGGGTTAATTTCGATATAAATATAACTTTATATGTTCATATGCCCATATATGTTGGACCTTTGTGATCCTTTCGCAAGATTATCCTCCTTTGGTCTCACTGTGTGAATGTCTAGAGTTCTGTATAATTTACCATAGTAATAAAAACAGCTTGGTATTGTCACAAGAATAGGGCTGAGGACCAATGGAGCAGAATAGAAGACCCTAGAAATAAACCCACACATATATTAACCACCTAATAAATGATGAGAGAGTAAAATACACAGGGTGTAAGAAAGACAGCCTCTTCAACAAATGGTGCTGGCAGATTGGCTAGCCACATGCAGAAAACTGAAGCTAGATCCTTGTACATCACCTTGTACCAGAACCAATTCTAAATGGATCAAAGATGTCAGTGTTAGGAAAAGATACCATGAAAATCTTACAGCAAGGGATAAAAGAAACACAAGAGCTCCTGGGCATGGATTGAAACTTACTAAATAAAGATCCAAAATCACAACAAATCAAAGAAAAATGATGAATGGGATTATATCAAACTGAAGAATTTCTGCATGGCAAAGAACATAGCTAGCAAGATAAATACAAAGCCCACAAAACAGGAGAAGATTTTTACTAGCTATACATCAGACAAAGGCCTTATTTTTAAAATATATTTACCTCTCCTCCCAATAAGTCCTCGAAGAATCAACCACCTAATTTATAATGGGCTAAAGACTTAAAGAGACTTCTCAGAAGAAGAAGTCAGAATGGTCTATAGACACATGAAGAAACATTCAACATCTCTGGCCATAAAAGAAATGCAAATCAAAACAACATTGAGATTTTTATCTCACTACAGGTGGAATGGCCATTATCAAGAAAACTAACAATAACAGATGCTGGCAGGGATGTGACCAAAGGGAGCTCTACTACACTGTTGGTGGGAATGTAAACTTGTTCAACCACTATTGAAAGCAGTATGAAGGTTCCTCAAAAGACTCAATGTAGAGCTCCCTATGACCAAACAATTCTATTCCTTGGAATTTATTCAATGGACCACAAACCAGGCAACCCTAAAGCCACCAGCCCAACCATGTTCATTGCAGTATTGTTTAACATAGCCAAAACATGGAATAAACCTAGATATGCCTCACTGGACATATGGATTGAGAAAATGTGGTATATATGCAATGGAATTCTACTCATCCATCAGAAAGAATGATGTATCATTTGTAAGGAAATGGAAACACTTGGAAAAAAATTATATTAAGCAAAGTAAACTGGAGCCAAAGAAACATGGGCTGCATGGTTTCCCTCTTTTTTGGTAACCAGAATGTACTTTTAAATCCACAAGTAGACCCTCTGCATGGAAAAAAGACAAAAAATACACTTGGATTAGTTTTATATTCTATTGAAAGTAGTGTATGAAACAATTCAATGATTCCTCTTGATCTTACTGTTTATTGTTGTTCTATTGTTTCCTCAAAGATTTTCATACATTTTTTCTGCCACATACTTTTACAATTGTTATAACTTCCTGATAAGTTAATAGCTTTAGTAGTGTACAGTGTATTTATTTGTCTCATAATAATTTTTACTTATGATCTTTTGTGTAATATTATTTTAGATCTCGGGTCTCTTTTGCCTACAATTTGTATTGAGTATCTTCTATCATTCTTTGAATTTCAAGCTACATGTGGAGTCTTGTATACATAGGTCTTATTGCATGGATCATTTCCCACATTTGTTATATCCATATTGGCCTTTTAATTGGGAAAGTAATTCTACTTATAGTAATTTTCATTTTGACATTTGTTCTATATTTCTTCCGGATTTTCTGTTTGTTTTTGTGGTTTCTTGCTTTCATTACTTCCTTCTTGTCTGTTTGACTGATTCTAGTGGGCCATTTTCATGCTTCTTATTTCTTTTCCTCTTATTTATTTTAGTAATTTTCTTACTCTTTATCTTGGGGTTGCAATTAGCATACTGAGCTCTTAAACTTACAACCAGTGGGTGTGAATGTATACTGTGTCAACTTCAATAACAGAAAAATTCTGTGCTTACTGTTATAAATCACACTTTCTAAGTCTGTGAATAGTCTTTGACTTTTTATTATATGAACTAAAAAGAGAAATCACTGTTAGTGGGTCAGTTATCTCTCCCACAAAGATAAGATAGAGTCCTAATTCTCAATATCTGTGATTGTAGTTTGTGGAAATAGATGTTCTATTTCCAAATGTAAATGTAATCAACTTAGTATGACATCATGAGGATTGACCTTTATTTGGTTTGACTGATTTCCTTACAAATGGAGAGCGAGCCAAGCAAAGACATCAATGTACAAGGAAAGTGTCTGAGGCTGATGGGCAGAGACCACAGTGCAGACAGCAAAGTCTCCATGCTGGAAAACCACTAGAAGCTAGGAAGGAGCAAGAAAGAATCCATTCTTGTAGAGTTAAGGGAAGAAGTCCCAGCTTACATCTTAGTTCACTAAGTCAAGACAGTAAATTCCTTTATTTATTCTTTGTCATCAACGGTCATACTTTGCTTTACAAGCACAGCCTTTGCTTCAATTTATGACAAAATTACAGAGGAAAAAGTTACAGAGGAATAAAAAGGACCCTTTTACTTAGGAACTCAAAACAAAGTTTTCTGTGAAGGGGAACTAAATTTATGGCGAGACTAAAGAAATCTTGACAGTAGAAATAGTCTTTCTGTTGGGAATAAAATGGTGATAAATGTCTAATTAGACTGAGAAGCTATTAGAGAGTTCTAGATGAGAGCTTTATGTGCTAAGCCATGAAAGTATGAAACAACATAAATTGTTTAGAAAATACAAGAATGTCAATATTATACAATATCATGCTTTGTGATACAGAATGACTAATTGACTAATTGCTTCGATCAGTTAAGAGGAATGAAATATGCCTCAACTAATCTTGAGGAGAAATGGATGAAACTTGGTCTCATTACTGGAATGAATATGGTTTATGACATAGAAATATCCCAGGACTCAAGTAAAGAAATCTTCATCCTTTTCACCTTCCCCTGTCTCTTCTTCCTGTGTGTTGGCTTCATTCCAGTGTGTTTACTTGAATAAGAGAGTACACACCATTGCTTGGAAATGTCCACTAAGACCAATGCAGAAATTTAGTTCCCATTTGGGACATGAAGAGGGTCACTACTTACTCTGACTGTTGTATTTGAAAGCATGTGGTAATTAAAGTTACATGAGATCATAAGTATGCAACCTTAGACCAGTGAGACTGAGGCTCTTCTTTTCAAATATTTGTATTTTCTCTATAGGTTTTCTTCTTTTCTATGCCTTATTTTGACCTTGGGAGCCTGGCTTTAAAAGAAAAGGAAGAGATTTGAACTAGAATGTCTCTGTAGAGTGCCTACCAGTAAGAAGAACCTTCTTGGATACTCCAGCCAGTCTTGAAGTTTTCAGCCTTCATGACTATGAGCCAAAGAAACTGTTAGTCTTAATTAATCAGCCGTAGCGACCTAAAACAGACTGCGACAGTAGCAAAGTCAGCCAGTGTCATCCCCTAGTTAACTCTCAGATGAGATGAGCGTTTCTGTGGCGATGACTCATATCACTGTTGCTTGTCAAACACGATAGTAAGAGTTCTGTGTATATGGGAAGTTGGCTCATTTTGTGTCATTTTTCTCTTCTGGGGTGCTGTGACTTGGTGGGGTCAACTTGCAAGCACATGAAATGAACAGAATTAGTGCACTATTGTTTAAGTGTCTAACCACAAACATGGGTTGTGCATGGAATAAAAGAAGAAAAACACATAATAATAAAACTAAAAAGCCTAGTTAAACAATTTGTTTTTGCCCTTCCCCTCCACAAATTATACAAACATCAAATACAGTGAAAGCAGGGGTTATACCATGGGGGAGGGACATACAACGCAACAAAGAAATCATCTTATAAATATGTGTAATTGTAATCCCTCTGTTCGGTATTTTCACAATAAAAAATATTAAAAAAAAGAACTCAAAAGCCAAGGAAATGGAGATTAGATATGGAGGAAACAGGAAATGAGTGTCATGACAAGGCAGGATGAGAATGTGATTTTCAAAGCGCGGAGTCTGCTTGTGTTTATAGACAAGGCACCAGCTGTGTGTGGAAAAGGTGTGACACTGCCACCTCTAATGACAGAAGAGGGACCTGATGACTATGTGCAAGGCATGTTGGGGACAGACAAAGCTAAGTCTCCTCACGTGCAAAACTGCTTCCATCTCTCATTGCATTTTTCCTTAGCGTTTCCAGTCTCCGCAGGTCAACTACATTGTGCTGTGTTTTAGCCAGTTTTACAAGTATAATTCAGTTATGAATTACAAATTACATATAATATTTACTGGTTTGGGCTCTTGAGATGGTGAATTTTAGAAAAATACTGAAACCCCTTTTCTGTTTTAGAACATTTTTACTTCCTGTGTGTATTTGTGTATATCTCATGCCAACTGTTCTATCTTGGTGTGGCTGCTTTCTGTGCAAATAGTGTAAAATTTAAAGATGCTTTGAACAAAGTAATGGACTTCCAATATAATTTGCTTTAGTAAATAGTGAAAGTCAACCAGATAACTGAATATTTATTATAGTTCAATATATGCAAATATTATGTACCACTAATAGAACTTAATTTCTTGATTATTTCTCCTCCTGTTAAGATTTATTGAACATCAGTGTGCAAGGCTGGCTATGGCTCTTTACATAATAAAGGTTACTTTTATTCATTCAGACGTCCACAAATATTTATATGTAGCTTGGCTCAGTAATCTCATGTGAGTTTTATGTTAACAACACAGAGAAAAAGAAGAAAAAATCATCAGAGCTCAGATATCTTGCAGCAAAGAATAAACATAAAAAATAGAAATTCTGGAATTCCTCTGTGAATAGAAGATTCTTATCCTTCAACCACAAAGTATGTCTGGGCAGTATGATAGCTTATTCCCTCTTCTATGACTTATTTCATTGGGCCACGACTAACCCAGGATTTGCACAGAATTGGCCATGCAGAATAAAGGCATGTTTGGTTGCAGTTTTCATGTTGTTATCTTGGACAGAGAGGAAAGTAGGCAGTGAGACCTCATATTCCCTCAGTGCTAGGCTTACAGGTGGGCTGCTCACCTCAGAATGTTATTGAGACAGGCTCCATGCATCCATTAAGATGGTAGGCTCACGGTTACATCTGCACCACCAGTGTGATTTTAAAACATGCTGGTATGAGATTTAGTCACGCATCTCTGTCAGGCACCTCAACCACCCCCGGCTGCATCATGAGCTTGTCAACACAGACTTCGCACTAACTCACTCAAGCATTTGTTTCTAGCTGGATGTATGGCTTCATCTGGCATCTTCTAGTGAATTAATAAAAGGATAGTCCCGCTAATGATGCTCCTGATACAGAGGGTCTTTGTGCAAACAGGAGAAGCACAGACCACAGAACAACCAAGCTCATTCTCAACACCAGATGAGTTCATCTGTGTGTGCAGTAAAAATCACACAGACAATGAAGGCTGGCTCATATCCTGGGCTTCACGCTCAGGCTTTAGATGAATTTTAGTCCATTTTAAATTTGCTTTTTCATTCTTCAACCATAAATCTCATTTTCAATAATAATTAATAGAACCTGTATTGTACCCAGAACTTGGCTACCCAAGTCCCTTATTACATGTATCTCTTACTTTAATTTTAGTATTGTATAGAATGACATGTATGGTGTTCTTGGTACCTTGCTTGCTAAATTAAATGAAAAAATTGGAGGAAATTACAAGGGATACATGTTACTGGAATGAATACATGCATGCATTGAGAAGAATTAGTCAAACATATAAAGGCAACTGTAAAATTAAAAAAAAATCTTCCTAATATACAAGACAATCTCCTTGGTTAAAAGTATATTTGAAGCTGTTGCCTTCCTCCTGACTCTGTACTTTGAGTTCTTGATTTGCTTTTAAACTTCTGCTTTTCTACAGACCAATTAAATTTTTAAGTTTTCTTTATGTTAGTAGTTATTTAAAAACAATATAAAACAATACCGTAGGTCCTTTGTAGTTATATATTAAATGTATTTTATATTTATATTTCCTATAATACTTAGAAATACATGCTCTAAGTTTGAGTGTTGTTATAACGTATTGTTCTATATTGTACTTTATAAGAACTTACTGTTATCTCCTTGAGAATATTTGAGACTGATTTAAATTCCTCTGTTCTACCTTTTTATGTTGCCTGGTACTAGTGATTCTGTTTATCTTCTTGCACATAATTTTGCTCTCAAAATGCCTGTCAGTTTCTTCTGTGAGCTTGCATCCATTCCTGAGTAGTATGTGCTGCAAAGCGTTTTTCTCAAGGCTCTTCCCATCTTCTGCTCCTTTGATGAGTGTAGGGGATGGGAACATGCCTCAAGACACATTCTTCCTAACATTGCACCTGCTTCCTTACACTATTTTTTTTTCTTGAGCTTGAACTCAGGGCCTGCACTCTGTCCCTGAGCCTCTCTGTGCTCAAGGTTAGTGCTCTACCACTTGAGCCACAGCACCACTTCCAGCTTTTTCTTTTTCTTTTTTTCAATTGTGAAAATACCATACAGAGGGGTTACAATTACATGCGCAAGGTAATGAGTACATTTCTTATCAAGCATTGTTGCCGCCTCCTTTGTTTCCCCTTCCCATCCCTTCCCATCTCCCCTGCCCCCCCAAAGTTGTAATGGGTGCACCTGTATCCCTATGTAAACGATTTGTTTTTGCCTTTCCCCTCCACAAATTATACCAACACCAAATACAGTGAGAGCAGGGGTTATTCCATGGGGAAGGGACATACAAAGCAACAAAGAAATCATCTTATTTCTGTTTATGCAGTACTGAGGAATCAATCCTCGGGCTTCATGCATGCTAGGCAAGCACTCTACCACTTAGCCCCATTCCCAGTTCACTTCCTTACAATATTATATTTCAAAGACAATCTTCCTCAGTTGTAGTCATCCTACCTGGGAGGTATGGTCTGGGTTTCAGACAGAGTTATTGCTCAAATACCTGCCATTTAATATGTATCTGTGGTCACTTCTCTGTACACGGAGTGCTACCTGAACTTTCTGCCTCCAGCGTCCTCCCACAGAAATGCTCCACACAGAAAATAAACACCACGAACGCCATTGTGTGTGTGCTCCTGCCTTCCTTTCCCAGGATCTTCTCCCACTTCCCGGGCACTTCCTGAACACCCACACTAGCTCATCAGCCAGGAATATTAACCCCACTGCTTGCTGAGCACACAGGAGCAGACCTTGTGTCTTTCAACATCCCCTTGTTCATGACTGACAGTTGAAGAGAGGAAGTCGGGTTACAATGGTGCAAAGGTCTTTTTCAGTCGCTATTTTCTGTGCATGGCAGCAGGAATAAGATACTTAAATGTCGTGCAGTTTGTGTGTCAATCATTTGCATTTGATCTCATTTCAAGTCACAAATGATGTCAGAGAAACCTTGCAGACAGAGAGGAACCCTTCAGCAACCCTGCAGGACATCCTGTCATCCAATTGCAGGCCTGAAAGGATTTGGCTAGAAATCATGCCTTTTATGGAGATGAATTGATAGAAAATTCTAATCAGGGTTCTATAAGAGCAAATTTGTGGTGAAGAGAGACTTATTTTGAAAGCACAAGTAAATAGTTCAATCTTTTAAAAGAAATGTTTCTATAATTTTTGAGTTCTAGGTAAAAGTATGAGGTTTCACAATGAAAGATATATATATATATATATATATATATTTTTTTTTTTTTGGTCAGTCATGGGGCTCGAACTCTGAGCTTGGGCACTGTCCCTGCCCTCTTCTGCTCAAGGCGAGTGATCTACCGCTTGAACCACAGTGCCACTTCCAGTTTTCTAGTAGTTTTTATTGGAGATAAGAGTCTCATGGGCTTTCCTGCCCCGGCTGGCTTTGAATCACAATCCTCAGATCTCAGCCTCCTGAGTAGCTAGGATTACAGGTGTGAGCCACCGGCACCGAGCTTATTTTTTATATTTTCATCTGGATATTTACAAAGTTTTCAAAATAATTCAAAATTACTTTCACAATAGGTTTATGAATTTGTGAGTATATTTAATGTGCAAATGGATTTACACATTTATAAAATGAGTCCATGTTCTAGAATTTTACTGGAAAGATACAATCTAAAGTTGGTAGACCAAATAACTACTTGATTCCTAGATACTCAGGAGGCTGAGATCTGAGGAGTGCAGTTTGAAGCCAGCTAGTGCAGGAAAATCCAAGGGACTCTTATTTCCAAATAAGTAGAACCCCCAATCCAGAAGTGGATCTCTAGTTCAAGTGGTGCAGTACTAGTCTTGAGTAAGAGAGGCTAAAGGATAGTGTCCAGGCCCGGAATTCAAACCTTAGGACAAACAGAAGATGAAAGAAAAAAGAAAGAAAGAAAAAAAAAGAAAGAGAAAGAAAGAAGGAAAGAAGGAAAAAAGAAAGGAAGGAAGAAAGGAAGGAAGGGAGAGGGAGGGAGGGAGGGAGGGAGGGAGGGAGGGAAGGAAGGAAGGCAGGAAGGAAGGAAGGAAGGCAGGCAGGCAAGAAGGAAGGAATGAAGGAAGGAAGGACAAAGAATGAGAAGTTAATTTTATTTATGCATTTATCTACTCTGTGAAATTTTACTTTCTATTATTTTAATAACTCATGTAACAAACACTATAGACTCCACCAAAAATCTTCTAGAATTGGTAAATACCTCTGGAATAACTATATAAAATCAACATCCAAAGAGAAATATATGCCAACAACAAAGAGGGTAAGAAAGAAATCAGAAAGACAATTACAATCATAATGGCCTCCCAGACAATATAATGCCTAAGTATTATCATAACGAAGGTATCAAAAACATCTCCAGCAAAAAGTATACACCCCTGAGGAAAGGAATTGAAGAAGACCTCAGAAGTTGCATACTGATGGGTTACCAGAATTAATACTGTGGAAATGGCCACACCACTAAAAGCTGTATACAAATTCTAGGCAATACTCAGCAGAATCTCATTATTGTAAAGGAATGAGAGCAATCAATCAAAAGTTCATCTGCAGTCTCACGTCTGAAATCTTAGCCACTAGTGATGTTGAGATAATGGAGAATAGCAGTTTGAAGCCAGCCCAAACCATCATGACTCCATCTCAAAAATAACCAGCAAAAGGCATGGTTCAACTGCCAAAGCATCAGCTGATGAAGCAAACTGGGCAAATATGAGTCTCTGAGATTAAATTCTGGTATCAGAAAAAATAGTACAACCACAAATAAATGTACTTTCAATTATTAAGAAAATATAACCTAATATTTGACTCAAAGAGTTAGAAAAGTAACAACAAAGTAAATGTAAAACAGAAAAAAGTATCAAACATGCAATCCATAAAGGCAAACATTCATAAAATTATGAAAAGTATTCCAGAGCTTAGTCTTAAAAGAATAAACAGACACAGCAGCACATAAATCATTAGTTCACTTTTTCAAAGAAAAAGAGTGTTGATGTTGGAGAGCAAATCAGTGGGAGAAATTTATAGTAAACACAGAACATTTAGCTTCAGGGATATTTTCTTCATCTCTGAGAAAATCATCTTGAAAACGTAAGCAACATGAATGATATCTTAGACAATTAGAAATAACTCAAGTCTAATCAAAGCGGATGTAGAGATTCAAAATGGGCTAATAAAAAAATTAAGGGATGCTTTCCAACCTAGCAACTAAAATGCTGTTCTAAGCCCAGAGGCTTTCTTTAGAAGTAACCTGCCTTCCATTTGTCATTTTGTTCTCTGATTTCCAGTTAATTTTCTGAATAGCAGCTGACTAAAGTCATGATCTGGCTATAAATTCTGGTGAGCTGTGATATCTCTTATAGTTCATTTCTGTTCAGCCTAATGAAAGCCCTGTCATGTTCTAAATATGACATTGCACACCTGTATCTTTTCTAGTTACTTCTACTGCTACCAATGATACAATATTCCATGCAGCCTTCCTTCCCTTGAGCAGCTCAGAACCTAGGGGAAGGCAGCAAGACAATACTACTTACATCATAAGGAAAACTAAGAAATTCTATCATCTTTCTAAAACCCACAGGAAAATTAGATGACTTTGGAAATCCAAAATCTAGACCAAGAGAACAGAATATTGCACAATGTGATCATATTTCTTTTGTACAGGGTCTCAAGTTGGTGTGGAATGAAGTAAAATCACATACAGAATAGCCTTAAGTCTTCCCTTCTTCCCTTTCGGGGGTTCATCAGGCTGAGCATGTCTTAGTTGGCTCATTTGGGAGAAGTTTCCAGAAATGTATTCCCTTACTAGGCTGTTTTCTCAGCAAGAGTCATTTGCTGATACCGGCAGGTGTGTGCCTATGCCCACATTACCCCCCCACACCGCCCCCTACCGCCACCTCCTGGGATTTTCAGGGGGTGTGGAGATCAGGTACCCGTTAGTGGACTTCCTGGTGTGGTGACCCCACTGAGCCCCAACACGCCCCTACAGAGAGCTAGGCAGCCCTGGTAACAGTGTGCAGTTGGTAAACAATGCCTTCTGTTATAAATGAAGTAATCTATGAATTTATAGTTAATTAAATCCCATTGCAACAAAGTGACAAACACTCAAACACCTCACTCCAGCTGATTTCCTTAAGATGGAGGCTGTTGAGATGACTCTATTTGCAGGGTAGAACCGTCATGGGAAGGACACATGGAGGACATTGTGGTGAATCACTGATCATTGTTTCCTGCCTCTGCATCTACTCATGCAGGGTTGACATCCTGATTTTGGTTAGGATGAAAGTACCTATGTGTACAGTATGGCAAATATCACAAACACAAGTTTTATTTTATTTTTTTTCCTTCTAGAAAGTTGAGCAATACACATTTGACAATGATCCAGTTAGATGTTTCTCATCATTTGGGGACTTTTTTTCTCTCTCTTTTCTCTAGAAGCCAGAAAAGTACTACCGACAGATGCTCTGAAAATTAACCTTCCTTGGAAACCTCTTCTTCTAAACTGAAAACATGGAGGTTTTCCAATTTTCCATTCTTTATGGTATACAATCTGATCTCAGACATTCACACAGCAATGTCTGGCAACGAGAAAAGGCAAACATGATCATATCGGTGTGGCTCTGTCATATTTTACCTAACTTGTTTGGCAATGCACTTACTTTCCAAATGTGTTTGGCTAAATTCTGTCAGAGAGCTCCCTTCTAAGCAAATACTGTTTAACCTAAAGTCCCTGCACCCAGGCCTGGGATAAAGAAGAAAATAAGTCTGTTCACATATTTACTAAAAATGAAATAATTAAGAGAAGTTCTATTCTTATGATTTGTGTAGGATTTTATTCCGAAGGTATCTAAACTTTCAATCTCTTTCATGCTGAGAATTCTAAAGTTATTGAAGTTATCTGTTTTGGGCCCCTAAATTACCAATACAGTTTCACTAGAGAGAAGTTTCAACAGACTGTGGGGAAACCAAGGGAAATACTGGGAGAATTAGGAATGACTAGAGTTTATTACAACCATTCCTCCTTCAGAGTCTGAGCCACCGGCAGACCTCCAGGGCATTTGGCAGCAGGTAGAGATTGGGAAGGAGATACCCCGTGCAGTCAAGTTTTTCAGAACTGGTTTCACGAAGAACAGATATAGGCTCAGGAGTGCAAGGTGGAAATTTTGCTTGTGGTGAGTTTCAATATTTCCATAAAAGTTAGAACTTCAGAAAATTGCAGATGTATAGCAGCTTCTCAGAAATTACACTGTGCACAAATAAGAATACAGAAACAAACATGGTTGCAGAAGCTCCTTCTGGTCAAGCTGGTTTTGACCATAGCTGATTTTCCTCCCAGGACTGAGACCCTGTAAGGGGATGGGTGCCTTGCATTATTTCAGGTTTCTGTGTCTAATTGCAACAAATATAACTCCTTGCTATAGCAGCCAATTTTATTCCTTTAATGACAAATAAAGAAAATTAAATATTTTTGTTCGGTTTCCTGCTGTAATTTTGCATTAAGTGTACATGAAGACAATCAAGATTCTAGAGTTTAGAATGCAAAGTTATTTGTTTGAACTTTTTGAGGAAATCTTTTATTCTAACTAATGCTACAATATTGGTATGAAGTCATTACCTTGCCACTTTATATTGATTTTTTTTTTGCCAGTCCTGGGGCTTGAACTCAGGACCTGGGCTCTGTCCCTGAGCTTATTTTGCTCACTCTACCACTTGAGCCACATCACCACTTCTGGCTTTTTCTGTGTATGTGGTACTGAGGAATCGAACCCAGGGCTTCATGCATGCTAGGCAAGCACTCTTCCCTTAAGCCACATTTCTAGCCTGTTTATGTTGAATATTTTAAATTAAATTTTGTTGTTATTGTATTCATGACATTCTTTTATGTAAATATTAAAACTGTCATCAAAATACATATTACTCTGATATATTTTATCTAATACTTAAATATTTCTCATATACTTTTTAACTCTTTTAAATAACAATAGAGGCTCAAAGATAAATATAGCATTGTACTTGATCTCAAAAATCTCCATAATCATTCAATTATGAGAGTCAGGAGATATACAGACAACATCCAACAACAAAGCGGATGTGATGATATCAATGGAGAATGGAGGGCTGGGCTTGCAGCACAGTGGTAAAGCACTTGACTAGTGAGTACAGGTTTTTGTGTTTCATTCTCAGCTGAGGAAGGAAGGAAGGAAGGAAGGGACGGAGGGAGGGAGGGGGAAAGAGGGAAGGAGAAAAGGAAGGAAGGACAGAAGTCGGTTTGTGTGGACTAAATATAGATAAATATTTCTTCAAAAATACAAAGATGCTACATACTTCACACTGCCTCTCTCTCTCTCTCTCTCTCTCTCTCTCTCTGTGTGTGTGTGTGTGTGTGATATATTTCCCTGTCTCTTTCCTTCTGTTCTTTTATTCTTGTTCTTTCTGGCATTAATGTTTCCACTAGGTGAGTCCATCTGAAATGTACTGTATGGTGCTGCCCTTCTTCCCTCGGTTACTTCATGTTCTACTGTGAAAACAAAACCAATTTTAGCATCAAAAGATATTTTCAAGTATTTTTCTTCACTAAGCAAGCTGTAAGAATCCTCAGCTGTTGTGTTGCCATGGTGAGTGAAGCTGAAGCTATATTTCTAGTCAAAGACAAAAATCTATAAAATGAATGCTAATATGAAATCAACTTGAAGTTATCCCCTAATGCAGCCGTGCTTCAGTGCTAGCTCTGCTTCTTTTTCCTGTTGTTCACAGAGGAGCAGCAGTGGCACCAAAGCAGGGGAGTGAGGCTTTCCTGTCTTCTGTGTTCAAAGCCGCTTTGGAATAATGTTATAAATGGTGGGCTTGCAATGTGATTAAGGATGAAACCACATACTGAAAAGATATTAGCTTTTAGTCAGTCCTTTAAAACAAATATTGCCTATTTTTTTGACACACCAGCATTCATGACTTTGTAAGGGTTCAGTTGTTCACCAACTAAGAAGAAATAATTTTTTTAAAAAATGAAAGATAACACTAATCATCTTTTTTCCCCTACAGAATCATTTCAGGGATAATAGATGCAATCCAGAGTAAAAACAATAACCTATCTCTAATATCGTTTTCATGAAGCCTGGCATCAGAAAAAAAAGTTTGGCTTGAGTATTAAGAGGAAAAGTTACATTTATTGGCCATGTCATTCAAGACAATAAACACTGAATTTAGCAGTCAGTGACACATATCCCTTCTCTACCCCCCAACCCCCACTCCTGTCCCCCACCTCACTGACCCGTTCTACCTCTCCATATACAGAATGTGTCAGAAGCGACCAATATTTGGCCGTCCTGCATCTATATCTTGAATCCTTCTTCACGGTAAAGTGAATTTCAGTGGACCAGAACCTCAGACAGCCATGCTGTCAACTCCAAACTGAGTATTTAGCAAAGAAAGTAACAGGAGCAATCAAATGTGTCAAGCAGAATCATATTCAGAGAGGTGATATAAAATGAGACCATCATTCATGACTCCTTACTGGGGATGCTGAAGAGAAGAGCTGCTGGGCAGGGTAGGATGGGTATAGAAATGGGACTTCCCAAAACGGAGGCCATGTCTTTAATGGTGTCTTTAATGGCAAAGACGCCTCACTCTGTCTCCCTGCTCCATCTCATCAAGTGAAGAGGCCCCGGATAACTGGGAAACAGATCGCATTTTACATTGAGCACTGGATCACTCAGGTTTTGGCAGATTCCTACGATGTACTAAGCATCAGATTTCAGTCTCCAAAGGGTAAGGGTTCATAACAGCAGCAGAAGAAAAAGGAATTTGACAATGAAAATAGATATCATTTATTGAAGATTTGCTGTTTGGCTGTTTTAGGCGCCCAAGTATCACCTATGCCCAACAGGTATTTCTCGTAGTCTTCTAACTCTAACCAATCAACCTCCAAATTCATTTGTGGACTTTGTGTTTTGCTTTGTTGTTTGCTTTGGCTGCTTTGGCGATGCTAGACACCAAACTCAGAACTTTGGGGGCAATGCTAGGCTAGCATTCTATCACTGAGCTATATCTCTGACCCTTTCGACTTATTTACTTGAGAAAATGACAACAGGATAAGGCTTTGCACCTTCACCGTACATGTACGTCCTTCTCTCCTGGGTTAAATAACTCCTAATGCTTCAAGCTTATGACAAGCTCTCCATGTATGCACTATGCCTTACATGTTATTGTTCACAAGGGTTTTATTTTTCCATTTCATGGTTTGTATTGCAGACAATACTGTGACTTCACAGGCTAAACTGTAAAAAGCCTCCCCTCCCCCCACCCCCTGATTTCTTGAGAAGTACCTCTGGGTAAAGCTATTACCATGGAGGAAGTCTAACTGCCCCTTCTAGGAGGAGTCCTGTCCAGACACACTGGGAACAGGAGCATGCTATCCAGTGCCCGTGGTGTGGACACTGAGCATGTGATATAGGAGACACCTGGGCTTGGCTTCCGCACATTCTTGTAGAGAAGTTTCCAGCATAGAGCCCAGACATGCTCTCTTCAGCTAAGCCAGACACACAAATAGTCACATTGTTCCCCGTGTCTAAAACAAGCCGCTGAGTCTTACAGTCATGAATAGCATTGGAATGTTATTCTTTATGACAATCTAGGTCTGTGGTAACCAGTTTACTGAAACTTACTGTCAAGATTACCAGCAATACCTCTGTGGTTCTAATCTATTTTCCTTGATTTCCTCACTTGTTACTTTCTGATACTCCCTTTATTTAGCTTCTGAGACCTTCTAGTTTGTACCCTGACATCCAGGTGTCTGCACCCCTTAAATGTATAGGATATTTCTCCTCCTTTTCCTCTCATTCTTGCCCTCCTCCCCCTATCTTTCTCTCCTCCACCTCTCCCTCACACTCTCTCTCTGGAGATGGGTGTGGCTGTGTGTTGGCATGTCTCATGTTTTGGATTTCTTAGTTTAACCTGATTTTTAAGTGCTCTCATTGAGATTCAGGATGTCAAATACAATTCTTTCTCTTTGTTCATGGAGTCTACATTTGAAGACTCATCTAAAATTTGTTTGTAGCTCCTGAAACCACGCTCAGACAGTATCTTTGTATCAGAAACAACACCCAGACAGTATCTTTGTATCATTGATGCACATATGCCAAATGGCCAAAAAATTGTGTGGCTATACCACGCAAGGTGACCTCTGTCCAGAAGTAGAGCAGGAAGGAGCAGGGTAGCCGTCCTGACTCACAGACATTTCTAGAAGATTGACTCACACTCATCAAACTCTGACCACTCAAAAGGACACAGTCACTGAACACTGAGAAGTAAAACATGGGCTTCACTTCCAAATTCTCAGTGATTTCAACCAGTCTAACCAACATGTCTACTTCAGGTCTGTTACTTCACATGTAAAAGAGACTCCAGAATCACCATAGCTTAATGCTCTTTCATATAAGACACCAATGTTCTGTCTTCACAGTCATGAAATCTCAACCCTATCTTTGGGGTTTTGTTTTGTTTTGTTTTCCTACTGCTATAAGGAGCTTCTATCACTTTTTAATGTGTCTACCATGATAAATGACTGCTGTTAGGTCTGGCTCCAATAGTTGTGCCAGTTGTATGGTTGGCTTGTTGGCAGAAATTTAGTTACCCAGTATTTCAGAGAGGCTGCAAAGTTTTAGATTTTTGAATTAGTGTAAAATTGTATTATTTGGAATGTGGTTTAACATTGAAGAGAATGATTGAACTACCTAATTGCCATGCACATTTTTCCTTCACAAAGAATAAACTCAGGATTGTCTTGGAGAGACAATCTACAGTTCTTTCCCTTAATAGATTTAAAGTCAGGGGTCATAGGGTGAAAGCTAGTACTCTATTACAAATTTATTACAGACCTTCACAGTCTGGGGACTTAAACACTAGACATGTTAGGATTTTATCTAGTTTTACCTTCTGATATCGCCTGGTGGAGGAAAGATAAGATAATAAAAATAAAACCTACTAAGAAAATGAGAAACATTAGGTAATCACCGGTTAAGAACAAATAACACAATTCATGGACAAGATATGAATTCCATGCCTCTGATGAAAAAAGCATTGTGAAGTCGTATCACACTTACTCCTAGCATATAAACATGGGAATCAATTTAAAAGAGTACGTGTTAAGACCAGGCACTTGTTTACAAAAAGTCAGGTAAGGTTGAAGATATACCCATCTACAGTTTTGAAATGTTGTATACCCTGGTCTGACACTGTGACTCACAACTGTAATCCAAGCTACTCAGGAGGCTGAGATCTGAGGATCACAGATTGAAGCCAGCTGGGGTAGGAAAGTCTGTGAGACTCTTATCTCCAATAAACTACTCAGAAAAAGCTGGAAGTGATGCTGTTGCTCACGTGGTAGAGCGCTAGCCTTGAGCCCAAAGCAGTTCAGGGACAGCTCCCAGGCCCTGAGTTCAAGCCCCCAGGACTGGCAAAATAGAAAAGAAAAAGAAAAAGTGAACTGTTTCTGTTTGATTTTTCCCTTGCCAGACCACCACAAATAACCACTAATTTTAGATCCTAAATCCTACAGATATCCTAATTTCCACCTATTGTAGACATAGTTAAGACTCAACAAGTTTTCTCCTTTTCTATAATATGTTTTATTCAGCTTAGTTTTGTGAGAAAATCTTTAGGATGGATTTCTGGGCAGTTTTGATGGTTCTGGCTGCAGGATTATCTCACTCAGAGACTATTAAAATATCTATTCAGTCGTTCACACCTTCACTCTACAAATAGGATAATCTCCCAAAGCCTCACAACTCACAGGAGGAACTTCCTTTAGTGACAGTGGTGCTGAGATGAAGAAAGAAAGAAAAAGAAGGAGGGGAGGAAAGAAGGAAGAGAGATTAGAGAAGAAATGAACATTAGTTTTAAGAGAACTTTCAATGATATAGTTAGGGTAAAATGATCACAATTATAAGCCTGGGCACAGTGGCTCAGCCTTGTCATTCATGCTACTCTAGAGGCAGAATTAGGAGGCACTAGGTCTCTTGAACCAAAGCTGGAGACTCTATCTAAAAGATAACTAAATAACTAAAGAAAAAAGGGCTGTGACATGACTTCAGTAGCAGAAATCCTAGATTCAAATGCAAGTACTTCCAAAAGTATAAAAGAAAGACAAAGCAAGATGTCAAAATGACAAAGTAACAGATCCAAATGGTATTTGTCCTTGGAATGCAAGCTTGGTTCAACATTTTAAATTGAGTCAATATAATCCATTACTTTTCAGTTTATTTGGCCTAGTCCCTAATGCTCAATAATGTCTCCCTAAGAAATTAAGTAAGGATAGGAAATACACATTTACTCGACTTTTACTGAAGAGTTGCCATGAGTACAAATCAAGAATAAAATAAAGACTGAAGATTATAAAGAGAAGACAAACCTAAATCTATTTTCAAATTAACTATAGCTACATAAGGAACATAAATTATCCTGCCAAAGACTACTAGATTTATGTTAGACTAGCAATATTAAAGTTACAAAGTGAATACACAAAAACATTTTTTAACTAACAAAAATTTGCTAAGTCTAGGGGTACACGTGGACCCATTGCAACAATGAGATGTACAAATAGTTATGTCGAAAAACAAACTTAACAACTTTGGTGGGGGGTGGGGGGAGGATCGGGTGGGGGGAGGGGAGGAGTATGGGAAGAGATGGGAAGGGGAAACAATGAGGAGGCAACAATGCTTGATAAGAAATGTACTCATTATCTTGCCCATGTAATTGTAACTCCTCTGTACAGTATTCTCACAATAAAAAAAAGAAAGAAATTTTCTGGGAAGTATGAGAAAAAAAACTGCTAAGTTTAAAATGATTCCATTTTCAAGCAAGTAATGTACTTAAATGCTTAGGAATGAATTTGATAAATAGCATATAACGTATTGTTGAGAAAAACTAAATAAGAGCTAAAATTAGAAAAACATGTTCATACAGTGGGACATATTAAGGTAAAGTTATCCATTAGCACCTGGCGAATTTCAAATTACAATCAAAGTGCCAGAAACTATTTTTAATGACAGAAACTGAAAATTTGGTTCCAAAAGCATGAATGGAAAGGCAAAGGAATAGAATAAAATATTTTGGGAATAAAAGAATTCATTTGGAGAAAGTTGCGATAGAACTACAGTATTGAGTTCAAATTTTACTAGAGGTACTATATATAAGACTGGATAGTCCATCATCTATCTGTCTATTTATCATATGTCATGTCTCCATCATCTATTATAGGTGTCTGTTAGATCCACTTGTTTATGGTGCAATTTAAATCTGAAGATATGTAGCTGAGGTGCCTGGTGGGGGTACCAAGGATATTCTGAGCTCACAGAAATGATTGCAAAGATATCGCTCCCATTGTGAGCTGAAAATATGTGCAGTGGGTTTTGTGGCTTCAGTAAATACCTAGTAGGAGTCATTAGTGAAACCACCTAAGGCTTGTGGTTATTTTATTCTTTTTTTTAAAAGAAAGCAGTTTCATTATTATTTTATTTTTCATGTATGTACTTTTTAAGCACATGATATTTGTTCTTGTGTCAGTTTCTAAAATAAATGTGCTTTTAAAGAATTTTCCATTTCATCTAAGTTGTTTGTACAAATTCACACAATGATCCTTTTATACTTAAATATCTGGAGGATTTGTATTATTACCCTTTCATTTTTGTTCTAATGTAATTTTTATCCTTTATTTAATACCTAACCATCATATTCATACTTCATTTTATCCTCTATTAGCTTCAAGCTAAATCTCTTTGTATTAAGTTTTAGACGCAGCTTAAAGAATTATAATTACTCTCCACACTTCACTCTGGTCAAACTTGAATTTTTATACCTCTCCATGAATTAAAAAAAACGTTATAATGATGTAATTCTATTTGTTTCCCCTGCTCATTTGCTGGTATTATTGTCAAATACTTCACATCAATGTGCTATATAAACTGCAATACAATTTCATGATTTTAAAAATAATATAGGTAAATCCAAGTTAGACATAGTGCAGGATTGCCTCCTTTTTGTGCTGTATTTTCACTATGATGAGCCAGGTATAGTTTTCATTGTGTTTTCTTCATGTGCTTCACTAGACTTCTAGTGAAAAACCAATTTGAATGTTGGCTATTGTTAATTCAGATATTCCTTTTGCTCTTTCTCTTCTCTCTTCTAAACTCTACTTACATGAACTGTAAATTTATTAAGTTCCATACAGAACTCTGACATTGGTTTTTCTTGTAATGTGGACGCAGCCATTCACATTTTTATTTATCTAATAAAGGCTGTGGATATAAGATATTCTATCATATATAATATCATATACAATATACTCTACATGCCAGTCTACCTAATCTATTTACATATAGTTCTATCTCTGGAATTATAGTTTGTAATATCATTTTTAATGACCCCCCATCATTACCTTGTTCAAAATGCCACCTACTGAAGGACAACCAGCTTCAGTAGAGTAAACCCTGACCTGTCATTTTCTAGTGATTCATCATTGTCCAGTGTATCCTTTGTTTTTTCTGACTAAGTAACTGACTTCATATTATTCATAACATGGTACTGACTAAAGTAGTTCTTCAAAACTGAGTTTAATCAAGCAACCTGCTTAGAACTTGACAAGAAGACACATTCCCATTTTATCAAATCTAATTAAAAACACCTTTTCAAACAATATGTAGGTGTGCAGACATGACCCCAATTTACTTAGAATATTGTCATCAAAAGCTAAGTATGACACATGGCGATTGAAAAATCCTTCTGAGATACCCCAGTCTAGAGATGGGAGTAGATTTTCTACTAAAGGTTTCCTTGTTGTTTGTTTTTCTGGTGGTACAGTGTAGACACCAACTTCTTTGCAACAGCTGTACCCAGCAGTGACCTGCATTCCTGTAAGTCGTGAAGGGGGCAGAGTGTGCTGAGCTGCGGAGGAGGTATCATCTTTTTCCATTATTCAACTTCATAGTTAATTCAGATCTTTAACTATGCTAGAACATAATACTCTCATAAATCTTCCCTCCTTTGCAAAGAACTAAGGTAAAAAAAAAACAAGAAAATGAGATAGACAAAGGATAAGATAGCTAAAATAAAATCTATTGAGAGAATGGTAGTGAGTGCCCCCTCAAGTTTCTCATTCATCTGTCCACACATTTTTGAAAGAGCCCTTTCCAGAAGAATTGCCCATTGTTTCAATGGTACAAGAAAAGGCCAAAAACTGAAGGAAATATAAAATGAAATTTAAAAAAACATTGTGAGGTATATGATAAATGCTGTGAATTATTTGTTTCAATAAATACTAAATACTAAAACAGATGTAAATTTTTCATTAACTTGTAGTACTAACTTACAGGTTTATAAATATATTCCAGAAAGAAATGAAAATATGTTGTGAATTGAGTTTGATGAGAACTCTTGTTTCATCAGGATTTGGGATAAAAATATTATGGATAGGCTTTTCACCAAGATTACTAATGTTGTATATAATATATCTGGCTATATCACAATAAAGTGCATCCAATAATCAGGTTATCTTCATTCTTGTGTATAGCAGGGAAAGAGCTACAATTTTGCTAAACAAAATGGCACATGGCTGCAAACAGAGAGTCTGCATTAGAATCAAAGAATTAATTAGAGTTTTCAGGTTAAAACTATATCTGTTGAATAAGATTTCAGGAAAGAAGTCACCAGAAGTACAACAACAGAGATACTTTGGACATCTTTCATACACACACACACATACACACACACACACACACACACACACATGGTCACTTATTATGTATATTTGCAAAAATACATATTCAACAAATTCTAATAGGAGAGAAGTTTCTAACAGGAGCGAAGTTTTCTGTAAGCAGATTTTGTACAGTAAAGACTCATAAATACACCAAAAGCGCTGTCTTATTATTTTAACATATTTTGGGAAAGCGTGGTTTGAATATAATCAGGCTGATGGGGTGTTTTGATAGTGTAGGGGGAGATGATGGGGTATCTGGGATCCGGGTCACACAGGTTGACAATAATATTCTAAGTTTCCCTGGGTTCTTAGACCACAGAGCCCTTTCTCTGCTCTCACATTGTCTCTGCAAGGAATACTGCTTCAGAAACACTACTTTGAAATGATTCACTAACAAGTTAAAATCAAATACAAAGTACAAAATATGTTAACAATATTAAAATTTATTTGAAAAAGTAATTGATTTAACCCTTTTTCTTCTTGTGGCCATGAGAAGATAAAGTATCCTTAATAGAACAAGAAGTATAATTACATTTTTATTTAGTAGTAAGGGTTTAAAGTTTGTTCTTTTTTTTTTTTGAGAGTCTATGCCTTTTGTAAAGGCTCTGTGTGGAGGGTGGACCATGAGAAAAGGAAGGAGGCAGGAGCTTCTACCAGCCAGTTCTAGATATTTCAGAGCTGTATTTGTAAGACTAGTCACATTACCACCCAGAAAAGGTGTTATAGTCTCTTAACAAATCCATCTTCTTCTCTACCTTCACGTAAAGAACAGTGGCAGAAAACACAATTACTAATAAACCACCACAGTGAGAATGCACTAACATGTTTTGTTTTTATTTGAGAAAAAATGTTTATAACTTCTGGAACAATTTAGTTCACGACTGCTGTAACATAAGAGTTGACAATTGGTCATGAGAAGCAAGTCTTTCCAAGTGCCCTGTGATGTCTCCTGGGTATGAATCATCTTTAGAAGTTTCATCAGGAGGAAGACCTAGGAAAACTCCAGTTCTAGTCTAGTAAACTCTTGTAGTTTTTTGCTCAATTCAGATGTGAAAAAAATGGGGTAAGGGGCAGAAATGCCTGCCTAGTAGTTCATGAACAAAATGGAAACTTAAATTATGTTAAGAAAATTAGTTGCTTTGGTTCAGAATGAGATCCAGATACCAGTTAAATTTTACAACTGTGTTCAATGCGAACAATACAGGATTGAAGGTCCACCCCTGATCTCTTCAATGCCCTTCTGAGTTCACACACAAGACTTAAAGACTATTTCTCCTTTATAAAGCCCTACCTGCTTGCATGTGCCTTGCTAGGACAAATGTCAACAAATTCAGGTGAGAAAGGGTGCATTCCTATTTCTTAGAATAAGTGTTTCTGCCTGAGTAGAACAATGTTTACAGCAAATGAAAAAAAAGTGTCTTGGTAAATATATCAAAGGAATAGCTAAATATACATTTAATACCAAGCACAACATTCCTCTGTCCTCCTCCCCAACATGAACAAAGACAGAGGAGTAATAACTGTAGTCTTGACCCTGTTTGCTTCTATCACAGAAACCATAGCTTACTCCAAGCTCAGCTCCCCCATCGACGGAAATGTCAGATTCTGGGTTCTGATTTATGGGGTTGTCTGATCCAAACTGCTAGCTGGCTGTAGCCCTAGACTTGATCTCCAATCACACATCATAGGTCATTAAAATCAAAGCACAAGCAAGGATGGAGGAGACATTAACCCCAGGGAAATGCTGGACAAGATTAAGCACTAGGTTGATGCTTCTTGTTTTGTCATCATCATTTTTCTCAGAGGTTTAACATCTTTGTATTGCCAATTAGGTTATACATTAATAAACATTACTTTCACATTGATTGAGGAAAGCAAAAGCATTTCCCTCTTGTGCAAAGTTAGGCGTTCATTTATTTCAAATATGCCAATTTGGCATCTTTTCTAAAATAATGGGAAAATACGTGAATTCCAGCTTAGTTGTAATTATGTTTGCTGTGATACATTGATTAGCTTTTTAACATTTTATTTATTTAGAGTTTTTGCTCCTAAATATATGAAATACATTAATGTGCTGTTTTCTTTTCTTGTAACTTTCCTTTTAGGCATTTCCACAAAGAATATGGTAGCTTAATGAAACTTCCAGGAATGTGTTCTTCTTTTAATTATTCTTGGGTCATTTTGCTGTGATTTGTTTCCTGGATGCGTGAACGAATTCACAACTGGAAGAGTTATGATTTAACAGCATCTAAGAGCGTCAACAGAGGAGTCTGCATTTCTCCCGATAGTGCTGCAGGAATTAGGACACTTCAGGGAAGGGAGCTTATGTTTCACACCAGAATGAAAACTCTCAGTGGGTCTGACATAGCCTCCACCCAGTAAAGCATCTTTTGGGTTTGAATGGCAGTAAGAAAAAGAACCATTGTTTGAACAACAATTATAACAAGTTCTGGTTAGATGGCCAAGAAGACAATGGTAACTGCCCGAGAGAGAGCAGAAGTTAGATCATATTCATATCTCAGGATTCATGAGGGAGAGGGTCATTGGGAAACTGAGGCACAGTGAAAGTGGGAGGTGGGAGTGGAGGCAGGCTGTGCATGGGATGGTTAGTGTAGAACCCTGGGTGGATTGAGACCTCCTTAATATGAGCGAGATTGAAACTTAGTGTGGACAGAGAAGCAAGGTCAGTAGAAAATTAAATAGTAAGGTCAACATAACATGCGAAAATCTTGTTTCAAAAGCTGTTGAAAATTGGAGGAAAATCGGAGAGCCACAGACACTTAACCTGATTGTGTGTGAACTCACCACGGGCAGACCTCTTTGTATAGTTAATTCATGCTAATCAAAATCAATAAAATGATACTAAGAGCTTTAAAAACTTCAGAATTTCTATGAAACACCAGAGGTAGACTATTTTGTACCATTCCTGCCATTTTCACAGGTACAGAAGAGGTGCTTAGAGCTACATAATTCTAGATCTTGGAGTATTATAGTTAGGAGTCTTCCATGATGTTATGTTGTTGTTGTTGTTTTTAAATAAACGATTTTCATCCTCAGTTGTAATTCCTAGGTACATGTTGGGTTTAACTCGTACTTGGTGGGTGGGGTGGGGTGGAGAGTGCTCCAGCCCAGCTTGCTCAGCCTGGACAGACAGAGCCATGACTCACCTGGCTCAGACGGGGGTCTCAGAAAACGTTTCTGCCAGCCTTACTGAGTCTTGGGCGCATTTTAAGAGGGATGCTTCAGGTCCCAGCACTAGGGCCTGAGCTCTGGTCGAATAAGAATGCCAGGAAATCACCTACTGATGGGAGACGTTGGGAAAGGGGAATAACTGAGCTTTAGGAAGAAACTAGGAGCTGGTGTTGTCCAGGCAGGGGAAGGAGCGAGTGGAGGACAGGGATGGCGTGATCAAGGCTCTCGTGTGCCCGACGGTGCAGCCCAGCAGCCAAGGGATGGGCTGTCCCACGCCATCCGCAGCCCTCGAGTCCGAGGGAGAGGAGACTGGGTGGTGATGGGGATGTTTAGAGGGTGACAGGCCTCAGGCGGAAGTGACGCGCATGGACGGAGAGAAGTCAGGGACCAGCTTGGGCAGTTTCCCCAGGCCTCACCCTGGAATTGCTGTCTCAGAGCTGGAGTCCAGGGGGCGCCTCCTGCTCTCCAGCTAGAATGGGGTGGGGGGCGGGTTATGGGGCGGCTGGAATTTAACTGTCAGATTTGTTTGTTTGGTCTCCTATTTGTTTTTTTTTTTTAATTGAAAAGGCGATTGGAGGGGGTGGGTACAGTCACATAGGTAAGGCAAAAAGTACGTTTGTTTTTAATCATTGGAACCCCATCCCTCTCGATCTCCCACTTACCCCTCCCTGTAGCCCCCCCCACAGTTGTAAGGTTCATAGGCCACACAGAGTCAAGTGAGTATCTATGTGACTGTGGCTCATCCATTGCCCTGCTGTTTCTGTGATTCCCTTTCCCTTGCACATATTACATTGGCTATTATGCAAAACACCAGGTACGGGGCAGGGCAGGGGGTGTAGTTGTGGAGGTGGGAGGGATGGTAGGGGATAAACAAAGGAGGAGGCAACAATGCTGGATGCGAAATGTACTCATTACCTTGCTCATGTGATTGTAGCGCCTCTGTACGGTATTTTCACAGTAAAAAAACTTATTTAAAAAAAGCTAATAGAAATGAAGAAAGAAAAAAAACAATAGGGAAAAAGAACGAAAGACATACAGGGTCTAAGGAGAACCTCTGGTGCCCAAACGTTGGATTTCATGTTGCTGTGCTTCATATATACACGATCCTTTGCCCTAAGCGCTTGGGTTGTTGAGATCCCCTTGTTAAGAATGTCATATTCAAATTCTCGTTCTTACAAAGGAGGGAAATCATACGCCCTGCTTTCCTTTGGGACTGGATTGATTACTCTTAACATACTTTTTTCCCAAGTCTTCTTGTCAGATTTTTACCCCTGGAGAAAAGCAGAATGTGCCCCAGCTCCTGGCTTCACGCGCGGTGGAGTGGTGCTTGGAAGGGCAGCGTGGGCTAGACGACACCAACACCGCAGTGAGCGCAGACAGCACATGCTGAGCGAAGCCTGCCAGCCAGACTGTCCTGCATAAGACATCCCAAAACAGTATGAGGTTCTTGTCATCACCGACACTAATTCCTAAGAAAAGAACTGGAAGGTGGCGCTGGATGGCGGAGCTGGAGACTCAGCAGCAATGTTGGCAACAGAAGTCTCAAGCTGGGAGGTTGGGGGGGGGGTAACAGAGCAACAGGCATCCGAGTGTCTGCAACCACCAGGGGGTCGCTTGTCGTCTTTGTGGTCGTGGGGTCTGAGACCTGGGTGCTGGTCTTCCGAGGGCCATGCTCTTGGGATTCAGACAGTTGAAGCTCAGGCCCTCTGGCACCCTGGAAGAGGGGAAGGCAAGTCTCTGGGACTGCAAATCCCATTTTCTAGACTCCATCCCCGTGACCTATGACCTCCTCAAAGCCACATCCCCTTGCTCAAGCACACAGGGCTAGGAGATCAACATGGACATACTTCAGGGGAGACAGACTTTCGGTCATTTGTATCATCTGGTTCCTTGAAGACTTCCATAAAAGTATCATGGGCAAGAGCGGCATTGTGGCTCAGGGGCATGGCTCTGGCCTGGGGTTCAAGTCCCATGACCAAAACATGAATAGAGTACAACAGTAGCATGGAATCTAAGAAGAAAAATTAGTCTTATGAAGAAAGAACGGCACTTACCTTACAATCTACCCAATTTGTCTCCTAAGTTCTGTGCTACACTTGTTAACCTCTGAGCTACTAGCACCTCACTAAGTCACAGCTTAGTTTTGAATATCAGCTAGGAATATAAATTAACTCTGTTCTGAAAGGGAGGAAAAAATCATGCAAAAGATTGGAATCACTGTCCTATATTTTGCTTTGTTAAAATATTTTGGGAGCTAGGATCTGGTGGCTTACACCTGTAATCCTAGCTACAAAGGAGGCTGAGATCTGAGGATCACAGGATCTTCAATTAATCACCAAAAAGCTGGAAGTGGAGTTGTGGCTCAAGTGGAAGAGAACCTTGACTGAAAAAGTAAAGGGACAGCAATTAGAACCTGAGTGTAAATCCCAGCAACATAACACACATGCGCACGTACACATGCACACACACATGCACATGCACACACATGCCTGTGTGCACACACAAATTGAGGGGGTATATTCAATGTAAGTGTTTTTCTAAATTGATGTACAATCTTATGCAGGGAACCCAGTTCTATGTCCTGTTATTTAATTTGCACAACCCCTTATGTTACTTTTGTGTGTTTAATTCCACTATTTTTAATATTTTTCCATTAGGCAATTTTATGTGAATTAAAAGATTGTAAGACAAAGAAAGTCAATTTTATTTGTGGTTCTTTGAATGTTACACATATTTATGCTGGAAAATCAGAGCCTTTCAGTTTCATTATATTCTAGTAAGCACATAAATTTATCCAATTAAGATAGGAAGTTCAGCAAAAATTCTCCTCACAATCCAAGATATTCCACATCATACTTATAAAAAAAGTTCAAAATTAAATTCTGAGCACCATCTGAGCTCTGACTCTTTGATCTCTCTTACTTTTGGGGGGATAATTTCTAATTTCTTAGTTATTCAAAGGCTAACTTTCTTAGCAGTGTGCTCTCCTAACGCTTGGACGAAAGATTCCACCACTTTTGAACCAAATGGAATCAATAATTTTGAGAACACATTTATGAGATAATTCTGTAATACCATTATAGGTGTGATTAGCTCACATCATTCCAAGTTCTTGATTGGCTCTTTCAAAGCCATGATTGTTTTCTTAGTTGTAGATCAATAGGAAATATCAGAAAATAGGCTATTCACTTTGTGGCCAAATGTTTCTGGCTTATTTTCATTATTAGTGACTAGGATTACTTTCATCTTGCTCTTTTTTTTTTTTTTTTTTGCCGGTCATGGGGCCTGAGCTCTGGGCTTGGGTGCTGTCCCTCAGCATTTCAGCTCAAGGCTAGCACTCTACCACTGGAGCCACAGCGCCACTTCTGCCTTTTTCTGTTTATGTGGGGCTGAAGAATCGAACCCAGGGCCTCATGCTTTCATCTTGCTCTTCTTAATGGCTTTTAACTTTTTACTACTTCCTCTGCATCTCTCAGGTGACTGAGAAAGTTCCTCAGTAAATTTCTCTCTCTGAGTGGCTCCTTCTATCGATGGCTTCTTCTATTGACAAATACCTTTGATTGCACTGTGATATTGTACAGCATTCACTCTCCAGTGATAGGGTTCTCATCAGCAGCAGACAAATCACTCTTTTGAGTAAAGAAAATATTCATTCGAGTCACTTCCATAGTTTCACTTAGCCTAAATCCCTGGAAAGAGACTTGAAAGCGCAGGTCTGTGCCCAAGTTTGCACCAAAAAGATATTAGAAGCAGCTGAGGCAGAGGGAAAAGCTAAATTGTGCTTTCCTTGGATGTCACCTCAGATAATTTTCTCTGGGCTAGGGCAAACAGTCCAGAATTGACACCCACAGAGTCTTTGTTCCCTCATAGAAACCAATCATTTCTTAGGGTGTTTCCCAAGCTAGGACAACTGCAGAGGAGCTGCGAAGCTCAGTACCAATGCAGCTCAGCACCACCAGCGGCACAGACAATCACAGCCTCTGGTGTAAAAGCAGAGGGCACTAGTTTAGAAGGTATAGCCTGGGATAACATTCCCACCAGTAGAACGTTGAGTTTTTCTAGGATGGATTTCTAGAAATTTCTCCCTCCCCCCTATTCACCCCGAACCGTGATACCATCAAACTGGCCTCTATTACATTGCCACCAAAGTCAACTTTCAAAAGTGCAACCTGTGATTGCTATTCAAGTGCTGCTGCTAATTATTTCAGCTGCGTTCTCCTGCATGCAGAATAAGCTAAGAAGCAATGAAACAGGTGCACTCTTGCTTGTTCTGCTCAGCACTAAGCCTCAAGTTTACTTTGAGGGAATCTGGTGCTTCCAGCCCATATGCTCTGGATGTAGCCCAGTGATTAGGACCTTGTGACAGCCATGGTAAATGAGAACACTTCAGTCCTCTCTCCAGAGTGAGGTTTGGAGATGGGCATTTAATCATGTCAGAGTCAATAAACTCAGCACTCGGGCTTAGGCTGTTGGGACTCCAATGAATGTGAAGCATTTGTCTCAAGTCATTCTGAAAACTGCTCCTGTACCAGTGAACGCTGAGTCTAGCTAGGAGGAGCTGCCCTCGGAGTCTAGCCAACTTTAAGCTGCGACTGTGCCTTGATTTTTTAAAGTTAATTTTTGCTATTGAAATTGAGAATAGGCATTTGAACAGACCACAGTGACATGGCAACATGTGTGTAGGGATTCCCTGACACATTAAAGTCTTCAGATAGATAGTGTCTCAAACTAGGATGCTGGACATTGTATTTGGAGGAAGCATGAAATTAAACACAGCTCCTGAACATTGAAATGTATGCTACACACTTGGAAGGTCAAGCATTGAAAACTTAGCGGGAAAACAATCAGGATATTTCATTGAACAAGAAGAAAGGAATGTCCAGCTCAGGTTGACATTAGCTTGCTTGTCTGATAACAAAGATAACACTCCTTTTAGCCTATCATTGAAAAAAAAATTCGCTTTCTAGTAGTTGGCAATCTTGTGTGGTTAGAAAAGGCCAAGCCCCAATCCTGAACTGAACTGAGAAGAAATGCATGTAACAAGGATTGACATTTAGGTTTACCTTGAAATGAGTGCTCTCTCAAGAACAATCCTTAGCTACTGCTGGTGTTTCTCTCTGCCAAACAAGACAGATCCACACCATCTCCTTTCACTGATGTTAAAATGTAATGTCAAATTTCCAACTCTTTTCTCTCACAACCATTTATTGGGCAATATTTTCCCCAATCCTTCACCTTGTATTAAAATTCTACTTATAATAGGTCTTTGTGTCAGTAGTTTCTCTTTAGCTGTGATTCACTTATACATTGATTCAATTACCACAACATTAGAATATGTTAAAGTACCTGATAGGGTTATCATCCTCATTACTTTTGTTCATTTACCAGTTAAAACTCACCAGCATCATGATGTTCCCCAGATAGTTGGCCTGACCACCTGTGTGTAGGTATCCTGGGTGCGTTCTACCCTTCCTTCTGCTTATGATGACTTTCCTCCTGGCCTTGGACATGAACACCCATTGGTTCTGAAGTCTGAGAAGCAGAGAGAATTATTTCAGGTTGTGCACTTTGGTGGAGATGGGCGTTCTCTTCTGACTATTCTTGTAGCCCTCCTTGAAAAGCTGCTCTCTTGTCATCTTGTGGGAACATGTATGAAGAACTACAAGGCCTGGGAAGACTGGGTCTTCTTCAGACTGGATTCTTTCCCCGTGGAGTCACCCCCACAGTGAGCTGGAGCTTCTGTGAAAACAGTGGAGAGGTGGAGGGGTGCAGAAGCTGGATGAGGACGTGTCAATATTCAAGGGCTGGATGAGTCACCATTCCTCTCCCCCACGGCTCCGCTTTCTCGAGGAGCACACGCCTGCAGTCCTGTGCTGAGCTCCATGAAGACACCTGCGGGTGGAGGAGAGGCTTCCAGTGGCAGCTGCACGCCAGCTCCATTCTCAGCTCTATTTATAAGTCCAGATCAATTCTATAATGTGTCAGGGCCTACAAAATTAAGATCGTATCGAATGAACTATGTGTGTTTCAATATAGGACAACTCCCAACACAGTGTCAAAAGCCCATCTATTCCTGTGAATCAGAGTCTTACCCCAAATGACTTCCAATGAGTTTTGCATTTGTCAAATATGAGGATAAGAAGTTAAATATCCTAGCTGGGTGCTAGTGTCTCACTCCTGTAACCCTAGCTACTCAGGAGACTGAGATCTGAGGATTGTGAGTCAAAGCTAGCCTGGGTAAGAAAGCCCTTGAAAATCTTATTTCCAGAAAACTAGAAGTGGTACTGTAACTTAAGTGGTAGAGCACCTTTGGGTAAAAAGAACTCAGGGACAGTGCCTAGGACCTACCTGAGTTCATGGTCCAGGACTGACCAAAAAAAAGAAAGAAAGAAAGAATTAAAGGAAGAAAGAAAGAAAGAAAAGAAAGAAAGAATTAAAGGAAGGAAGGAAGGAAGGAAGGAAGAAAGAAAGAAAGGAAGGAAGGAAGGAAGGAAGAAAGTGAAATAGCCAAATATCTAATCCTATAATACTTCATGTATTAATTTAGATCCACAAGCATTAAACTAGCATATAAAGTAACATATTTTATACTCTCAGTTGTTAGACAAGAATGTTATTTAAAGAGCTTTCTATGTGTGAATTGGATATTAGAAGCTTTGTTGCTATGAGAGCTATTGTTCTCATCAACAACAACTTCCTCCTCCTCCTCTTCCTCTTCCTCCTCCTCTTCCTCCTCTGCCTCCTCATCCACCTCTTCTTCCTCTTCCCTCTTTTTGTCTGGGGACAGAGTTTCTCACTATGAAGCCCAAGCTGGGCTCAAACTGCTGATCCTTCTGCCTTTACCTCCTGAGAGCAGGGATTACAGTTATGAGCCACCATTCCCAGCTCACCCACTCCATTTTTCATACCTACTTTTCAGGCCCCACTCACATCCTTCTTTGATGAAACCAAACTAGATGAAACCAAACTAAAGTGAGTCTATTCTTTCATTTTGAAATGAAAATTCCCTGATAGTGTATACCATTAACCACTCCCACAAAAGCACACTGATCTTGACAGTGATCTAATTTACCATCCTTTTGAACAATTTTATCTAATACCTGCTATTGTAAAATCATTACCCCCAAATTAATGACTAATGTTCTCCTTTAAAACATTTCATTAATTTGTTAACAGTTCTGTTGGGTGACTTGAACTGCAATTAAGACTAGAATTGTTGAGTCCTGTTGTAGAACAATCTGTCTTCCCTCAAGGAAGTTTGAAATAAAATTGAGTCCCCCGAATATGAGCGACTATGTAAGCACCCCAGGGAAGTATGTTTTCTCTCTTCTCAGGGTACTCTCCTTCTGGAAAAAAATAATCACAACTTGGGGTGGTGATGAATTAATGGATCAGGGACAAGTTTCCATCTATCTATACTTTCTATATCTTTCCTACTGCCCAATTATCTTCTTGTCAGTGAGTTCTCTTTGTTTCTATACATCTGCCTTCGCTTGATTAAATGCTACTTTTCTTTCTGAACGTGTGTGTGTGTGTGTGTGTGTGTGTAACATACTTTCTCCCAGCAATGTTTTGCATGTAATTTCTTTGGTGAAGATGATAAAGTAGATTTTAGTAGATTTTAGTGTGGTGTTAGGTTTATTATATATGCAGTCTATGAAAACTGCCTATGAACTAATTATATAGGTGCTACCTCTTAATCCTGATGATGAATACCACTGCATTCTCCTACACTTGCTGGTTTAGAATTCAGAGCACATTCCCTCATTTCACTAAGAAGGACTACCTGTATCAGCAGAACCAAACCCTGTGGGCAGAAGGATGCACTGGTTGTAGGAAATTGTAGGATTTATTATGCATAGAGTTTCTGCAGAGCTGCCCCTAATTCTGTTGAAGCAGGTTTTTGGGAGGAGACCATGTTTATGAAGTCCTCACCTGACTCTGCCCACCAGAGTTTGAAAGCCATGCAGGTACAGCACAATGGAAAAACACAGACAGGAAATTCTTATTCTGCCAAATTAGCCTGATCAAGTCTTGGTGGAAACTAGGTTGCCTAGAAACCTGGATATACTCACCCTCCCTGCTAACCAACTAAAGCCTTCGGATCTGCTGGAACAAGAATCTGCTTTTTGTCTTAAGGTGAGGCTTGCATGAGCAAATGACAGAGGACTTAATAAGCTTGTCTTACTTTGTAGATAAGCATACTATCTATTATTAACTCTTTGTGCTTGATTTCACTTTAATAAAAGCCGGTATGTTGGTCAAGACTTTTCAGTTAGTGAATACCCCAAATTCCTTCTCTAGATCAATATGTAAATCAGAGGAACCTATAGCCACTTGTAATTGGAAAACAAAATTTATATAAGAATAACAAAAGTGGCTCCATGTGTGCATCCAAAAGGCATTCAAGACCGAGCAAAACAATTGTTTATACAATTAAGGAGGTAAGTCTTCTTACTTTGACAATTTCCCTGTGATTAACTTATTGGACAGGTATTAGTTAAAGTGTGAGGAATGATATTTGATATTTGAGAAGATAGCAATGCTATCATTATGTTTATAGAAGAAAGAGCATATCTCCTTCTAACACATAACACATTTAGCCATTTAGTTAAAATACAAACACTCTGGAAAACAGGCCCTGTTAAAAAAAGTGAAGAACATGGTCTTCAAAGCATATAAGCATACCTGACAGCCTGAAAGGTAAACATGGTGCCATGATATATATGTGGATCAGTTTTGTAATTTTTTTGTTCAAAGTACATCCTTGGACCACATCCCACAATATAATACATTTGCAGCTCAACTCTACTATTCCAAAGCCTTCTGAAACACACTGGTGCAGTTAAATTTCTTTATCCTATTAGTCATGCTCTGATGTAGAACCTACGTGGGAGTTTCTAGACTCCACAGCCTGCTTCTCCTGATAAATGAAACCTACACTCAGACAAGCTATTGGATCTTATTTTCCAATGTGCAATATTTTAGTTGATAAGCTAATACAAACCAACATTTATTAATCTAGTCAACACCTTCTTTGAACATATTTCTCATTTTTATTTTGGTGGGGAGGGATATTAATGAAAATGAGCAGTCAAGTAATGATCTATATTTCATTAGTGCCTCCCAATCCTTTGCAGAAGAAAAACAAAACAAAACGCTTTCTTTTAACACACAGTGTTGTTCATGGTGGAACCGCAGCCAGATTCCCTGGACTCCATCGGATCCCAAAAGAGTGGTGGTCCCTTGGTCTTCCAGTGCCCTGAGACCTTGAGCCCTGTCTTTCCAAAATGCCCTTGGCTTCTTCTGAAAGAATCATTCCAGAATGATTCCAGTCAATGCCCAATGCCTTTCCATGAAAGCCCTCTCGAAATCCAAATGAAAGTCACTGAACTATCCCAAGTCATTAATCCTCAGGGATTTCTATTCCCTCCAGCTGCTTGGCGTTTTCTGACCTTCCCTTATCTTAGCTTCTGGAGCTCAGCTGGATCTTTCATCCTGCATTTTTTCTACAGTTCACTACAGAGCCAACTGGAAGCAAGCAAAGATGGAGTTGCCTATGGGTAGATTATTTTCCATGTTCTAACCCCCTCCCCAAAGGCATCATTTTAAAATGTGCTAATTCATGAGAAGCATGGGGCTGGGGGAGGGGAGGCAAGGCCTAGATTACTAAAAATAAGATAAAATGATCTGTAGAAATCAGATTTGAACTGTACTGTTTTATGGCAGTATTTGTATCATTGAAATATTTTCTTACACATAATTCAGCTAAATCTGCATAATAACGAGATTAAAACTAACAGATCTGTCTGCTTCTTTTATGTTTGGGAAATGTAGGCTTTAAATTTTATACATTATTCGTATTTTTAAATTTCTCTTATTCCTTAGATTGCGGCATACTCCTAATTTGAGTCCTCACTGAAATTTGTGTACTTCTGATTTTGGATGTTGAAAGGAAAATGTATCAGTATGATTAAGAGTGAATTCTATCATGTTTCAAGCATTCAGAACATTAAAAAAATTAAATATCACAAAATAAGGGACTGGTAATACAAAAATAAAACGGTCATTTTTAATACATCAGTAACACAAAATGAAAAATCATTGGGGAATAGAACTAGTTCTTACATCTAGTGTGGCAATGGCGATTTTCTGGGGACAGTGCCTTTGTTTCACTGGGTGCCAGGAATGCTTGGGCTCCCTGGACCTTCCTGCCGCCTACTCTCACAGGCCCTTAGTAGGCACTACAAGTGTGAGCCTCCGTGCCTGGCTCTAGGACTTTTCCAATTGCAGTGTCGCAATACACAGACAGCATTTGTAAGAGAATCATTTCGTGTGAATATATTCACACACACACACACACACACACACACACACACACATTTTTGTTGATGAAGTGCCAGGACGACTGAGGTCAACACAAGTAAAGTGTCGATGGTTCCGGGAAACAATCGGGTTCATAAAAACCAATGTTCATAGACGTATGAAGAAAAATGCTTGCAAGAGTCAGCAATCCTACGCACTGAAATCCAAAGTGCTAGGATGGCACTGCTTTACCCAGTGGCCTGTGAGACGTTAGCGGACATCCGACCATCCACCTGGCCTGGGGCAAGCGTGGCAGTGGGTGGCGCGGGCATGCGCTCCAGTGTGCCCAGAGTCCCGCGCCCCCGGTCTGCAGCTTCTGCTTCCCATTGGAAACACCCAGTCCCTCAGCACCCCGACCCATTAGCCGGGAAGTCTCACCCTTGGCTTTCTCACGTGGTTCGCTCAGACCTGGGGGGGCCCTGATTCAAGAGGGCTGAGCTCTGTGCGCCCAGTGGGTGGATCACTCCGAAACGCGCGCGCGTGTGCTTGAGGCAGGGCCGGGCATCGCGCGCACCTTTCCACCCCACGACTACGCCGGACACAGAGTCTTCTGATCACAGGAGCACCCCCACCCCGGGGGGAGGGTTATCCGGCAAGGAGGGGACCCCAGGATTTCCCCAGCACGTCTGTAAACTCCTAGAGCAGACGCTAAGGGGCACCAGAGCCCCGGACTGCAGCCAGCGCGCCGCCCCTGTCCGGCGCCCCCCACCCCGACCCCTCCCGCCGCCCCACGCCGCTCGGCGGGGCGGAGGGGAGCGCCTCTTGGGGGCGGCCGATCGGCCACCGCTGGGGGACGAGGCGCGGCGAGTTGGGCGCCCCGGCAAGCTCGCGTCTTTCCCGCCCTCCCCGCATCTCCACGGCTCTCTTGAGCACAGGAGAACTCGGGTGGAAGTGCGTGTGCCTGGACGCAGGTCGCGGTCCCGAGCTGCGCTCGCGGACACGCGAAGATACGCGCGGACACACCATACACGCACGCGGTGCCCCGACGCCAGACGCTCATACACTCAGCCACGCGAGCGCGCACCGGCCCAGGGCGCAGAGAGCCCCGCACTGCGCGCACCGCGGAACGCGGAGGTTGCAGGGCGCCCGGGGGTGGGGGACCGTGTCCGTCCAGGGGTGCCCCGCACGTGGTCAGGCTGCCAATGTCACCTCGCCCCTCCCGTGTCCTCCATCCCCCGGCTGAAGTCCATCACCCCCAGTCCTCCAGGCCTACCCAGCAGCCGGGAGGGAGGGCGACACCCCCACCTCAGGCCCCACCCGGGACCTCCGAGCGCCTCCTCCATCCCAGACTTTCCCCCAGCGGACACGACCGACGGGCGGTGACCGAGGCGGCCGAGGGGCGTGGCGTGGCGTGGCGTGGCGGGCCGGGGGCCGGGGCGCGCTCAGCCCCCTTCCCTCCCTCCCCACCACGCCGCGTCCTCCGCGCCCTCCTCCCCGGGCCCCGCCGCCGCCGCCACTGCGCCAGGATGGAGAGACCTCGGCGCGGGAGGAGATGACGCACAGCCCGGCGCTCCCCCCAAAAAAGTGGCTCTCCGGGACGAAGATGGCGGCAACTTAGCCCGGGGGGCCTGAAGATGACCGCGGGCTCCGGAGGCCTGGCGCAGGCGATTCGGCCCCGAGTACCCGGGGAGGCGGTGGCGGCGGCGCCCGCGGGCAGACCCG
>NW_012267281.1:221851-269434 GCF_000151885.1 Dipodomys ordii
GCGCCACCTAGCAGCCCGCCTGCGCCCACCCCGCGCCGCCGCCGGCCAGCGCCAGCCTCAGCCTCCCTGGCCCCACTCTCTCTCTCTCTCTCTCTCTCTCTCTTCTCCATCATTGTTCCCACTGTGCAGAGGATGGAGTCGGCTGTTGGTTAGGTCGGGATCAATTCAGATCTTCCTCCCAAGCCTGGTAATATTTATGTAGGCAAAAGAGAGAGGAGAGAGAGAAAGAGAAAGAGGGAGAAAGAGAGAGAGAGAGAGAGGGAAAGAGAGGGGAAAGAGAGAGAGAGAAAGAGAAAGGAGAGAGGGGAAAAAGAGAGGAGACCGGGAGGAGGGGAGAAGGGACTCCAAGCTCCAAGTCCATGCATCTTGAGGCCTCCCCGGCCCCGGAGCCCCCCCGGTGGAGCCGGCCCGGGCTGTGCCTCCCCAAAATATGACCAGGGGTGCCTGGATGTGTCGGCATTATGACGACCGCTTGAAGCTCTGGTTGGCTGCGCCCCGGGAGAACGAGAAGCCGTTCATCGACTCGGAGCGGGCTCAGAAATGGCGACTCTCGCTGGCGTCCCTCTTGTTTTTCACGGTCCTGCTGTCTGATCACTTGTGGTTCTGTGCCGAGGCCAAGCTGACCCGGGCCCGGGACAAGGAGCAGCAGCAGCAGCACCAGCAGCAGCAGCAGCAACAGCAGCACCGGCAGCAGCAGCACCACCACCAGCAGCAGCAGCACCGGCAGCAGCAGCAGCACCGGCAGCAGCAGCAGCAGCAGCAGCAACAGCAGCAGCCCGGGCAGCCGGAACCCTCGTGGCCCGCGCTTCTGGCGGGGATGGAGGGGGCGTCCGCGCCCGGCGCCCCGGCGGCAGCGGCGGCACACAGACTCCTCTCCGCCGCCGCCGCCTCCTCCTCCTCCTCCTCCTCCTCATCCCCCACCCTGCCCCCCTCCCCCGGAGGCGGCGGCGGCGGCAAGGGCAACCGAGGCAAGAGCACCCGCCGGAGCCAGGCCGGGTTCCCGGGGAACTCGGCCAAGCCCGTGTGGCGCCTGGAGTCGTGCTACCCGCCGGGCAGCTCGGGCCAGTGCTTCACCGTGGACAGCGCGGACTCCGTGTGCGCCCGGAACTGGAGCCGGGGCCCGGCGGGTGCGGGCCGGGCGCAGCCGCCGCCGCCCCCCGGCTGGAACCTGTCGGATTTTTACCTCTCCTTTTGTAATTCCTACACACTCTGGGAGTTGTTCTCCGGGCTGTCCAGCCCCAACACCTTGAACTGCAGCCTGGACGTGGCGCTCACCGAGGGCGGGGAGACCACCGCCTGCCGGCAGTGCGTCCAGGCGTACCAAGACTACGACCACCACGCTCAGGAGAAGTACGAGGAGTTCGAAAGCGTGCTGCACAAGTACTTGCAGTCGGACGAGTACTCGGTCAAGTCCTGCCCTGAGGACTGTAAGGTAGGAGCCGGGGCTCGGTGGGGATTTCTCTCCGCCCCCCCTCCCTCCGCCCTTGTCCCGCACGTCTGCTATGTCCCCCTCCCCCTCTCTGCGTGCGTGGTCGGTGTGGGTCCTAAGCCACTCACGGGGGCTCTGGGCTTCTGGCTCTTGTGGTTGTTTCTCGGACGGGCAGCCCCGGGGGGTCTGCACGGCAGGTGGGCCGCTGGCTCTCTCTCAGGACCCTGGAAGAGGAGGGAAGCCCCTCTGTTTTCCGTGGAGAGTGGGCTTCCTCCCAGGGGTGCAGTTGGCTGGAACCCGGAGGCAGCTCTTTGGGGATAGGGTTTGCTCCTTGGCGGGTGAGGAGAGAGCAGGAGACTGCAGGCTGGCGGGCACAGGGGCTCAGACAGGGCGGGCAGGGGCACAGACGGGGCGGATACGGGCAGGGGAGCCTGGCCTTGTGTCTTGAGACCGACTTCACTCCCGGCTCCTCCAAGAGTGACATCATGAAGTTGGCCACCCCGGAAAAGCAGAGGAAGTGCGGCTGGTTGTGTAGAAGAGCGACACCATTTACGAATTATTCCAAGGATACCTTTGGTCCAGTCCGTCGGACGGGCGCTCAGGGCCTATCTGATCTTGCATCTACACCCCCTAAGCTCTCTGTCCGCCCTTAGAGGTTTGTATAGCCTTTGGTTCAAGACCCATCAAAAGTTAAGACGTTGACATTAGGTATCTAGTGATTGATTAGCAGTGATAGGTTACTCAATCAGCGACCTTATGTAATTACTTTGATGAATTCATTGATGCTATGAATTATAAGTTGCTTAATACCTCCAAGCCGGTTATTAGGTTCAAGATCTTCCTGTTGAATAGAAAGAGGAAAGTGACCTTCGCTGGGTAGCAAAGGGAAATGGATTTCAGATTCTAAGAATTGGTGTAAGTAACCCTGGGCCACAGACGAGGGTACTGTCCATGGTGCTGAAACTCGATTCGCAGGGCTAGTGTGGAAGAAGAGGGCACTGTAGTGACGTTTAGTGGCGGGGGTTGGGGGAGGGGGGGGGGATGATAACAGAATCTCTGTTAACCTCTACTCCCTCTCCCAAGGGATAACTTATTAAGACCCTCCATGAAATAGTATTACTTGTCAAAAGAAATAAGACAGCTCACTTTCCCTCTTCCATGTCTTTGCTACTTCTGCAACCTTACACAGCAGAGCAGCAGGCCTCTTGTCTCATTTGCCTTGGCGACTGGGAAAATTCAACTATGGGGGATATAGGATCACAGGGGTCTGTGATGCTTCAACAAGAGAACTTGGTGGAGGGTTCCCTATTTTAAATGAATGTAACTCAAGGCCCATATTTTACTTTGGGTTCATTAATTGTGCTTTTGACAAGTCAAACTCGGGCTGACCTGGTTTTATTAGCAATAAGTCCAGAAGCACCTTGGAAGTCATAATTGTGAGTCTGTGTCATTGATGGAGATTCCACTATATATTGTGTGTAAGAGAGGTAGTAATAATTTGAATCTGTAAAATCCCCTACATGTAAGCTCTTGAAATTTCTAGCAATTGCAACGTGCATAGCTCATACTTAAAAGAGTCTGCATTGTCAACAGACTGCAGCATATTTTTAAATACCTCAAGTTTATCTTTGTTCAAATGTCCAAACAAACATTTAAAATGTTTTGCTTCCCCTTGACCCAGATTAATTCTCAGCATGATGCTTGCGACACTATAAAATAAATACATTGTAAATATATTTATAATGTTACAGAACACATCAGAATTGTGTTTTTGTATAAAGTTGTTGTTAACTACATATACAAAAGTACAGTATAAAAATACAAGCTCCTTTAAAATTTCTACTTTATTCTGAAAAGTAAATGTAGATGTTTAGTGTCTCAATACCATACAAAGTTTATTTCCTGCTACATCCTGTAAATGTTTCCTGGTGGTAGAAGAATCATTTTTTTTGGTCAGTTGGAAACATGTGTTTCGTAATAGCCATTTTCAAAAATCACAATATCAAATTAAAGTGATAGTGTTCTTGGCTTAAGATTCACAAATCAGCTGGTTATATGTAGAAAGAAAATATAAGCAGAGGCCCTTAGTTTAAGGTATAATTTCCCTATTTTGAGTCTGAAAAAAGGCACAAACATGCCCATTACAAACTGCAGCACATGGTTTACAATGTTTTATGTTTTCTTTGCAGATTCTGTCTGTGTCGCTTTCTGACCACTTTTGCTGATTTCCAACATAACTGTAATTATGAAGTGGTTATCATCAGGAGCCTTGTTCAAGATACACGTTTTATGCAAAATTTTCGACTTTTAAGGCAGCACTAAAATCATTAGATAGATGAAAAGTAAATGCACTACATCTATGTAATTGGTAATATATTCATAAAAACAATGATATATTTATTAATATAGTTTTCAAAAATGTAGAGATAGGATACTTAAAATCATATCAACACTACCAATTAGTGTGTTTTATATTTTAGGACCAATATATTAACCTTTTTTATACTTGAGTATAATTAAATGATTGATTGGGATTATTCCTACCTTTTTAGAGTTAGGATGTATTGTCATGGTCTATCTTCATAGTCTCTACCATGGAAAATTGACATGTTTACAATAAAATACATGAACTAATTCTTGTATAAATTCTAAAGAGCTAGTGATCAATTTTTATTTAAAAAAACCTTAAAACAGATCCAATAGAATTACAGTTCCTGAAGCCAGGTGTGATGACACAACCTCATAATTCCAGCACTCAGGTGAGAGATGAGGATGTCAAGTTTGAGGCCAGCCTGTACTACATAGAGAATTCTAAGCCAAAATGTTACATAGTGAGACACAGCCTCAAAACACAAAATAAGAGAAACAAATACAACATAATATGGCCTTGAATTTACAGTATTGCACATCAAATACAGCAAATTTACTTGAGTAAACTTTATATCATATCACAGGATTCATTTGAACCTGATAATAATTTTAATATTGTGAGAAATAGCTGGAATAATTCTAATGAGTAAATATCTGCATATATGGGGAATTATCGAACAAAACTTGTTGCATATCTTTCTTGTCCTCCTTCATTTAAGCTGGAATGTTTTATGAATTAGGCAGCAACAATTTTAGCAATGATTTTTCCTTTAGTTTGTGGCAGTATTCAAAACAATAACTTGATATATAGTAAGAATTTGACAAATATGTCAGTCTTCAAGTTGGCAGGCAATATGAAACATGCAATATTCGCAGCTAAAAAATTTAGAAATGTCTATCATCTTCATGCTTTCAATATTTTTTCTCTTACATATGGAACTCTTCAGCTCCCAAGTGTGTTAGTAAATAAATACTATGGAAACAAAATATTTAGGGATGCAAACTTTTGTGTTCTAGGCAACCTTTCTAGTCCCAGGTAGCTTTACTTATTCAAGATGCCCTCAGATAAATGGTCAGTGAACGTGGGTTTGAGATTAAATTATAACATAGGTCATTGCAACTTTAGCCTTTGGTAACCTGAGCATAAATTCTAGTCTTGATACTGTCAAGAACACATGCATTTTCACATTGTTACTTTTTATAATGTCATTTGGAAGCAATTTATATTGCTTATTTCTGCTTAACAGACATCAACCACAAGGTCATCTGGTGGATATCAAGGACCCATAACTATCACTATATTTGAGGCTTTCTTATTAAAAACACTGTCCACATGTCCCTGTTGGAGCAGGCAGAGTTTGGGTTACATAACATGCAGTTTGAAAAAAAAATCCGTATTTATTTTAGTGTCATACATTATAGATTTAAGGGAAAATCAATATCTTCTCATTCTTTCCATTAAAAATTGGGAACCTAAGATATCATTTCACTGTTGATTAAGTGCTGCTGTACAGATTATGTTATGTAGAGCACACAACCACAAACACATCTCTTTTGCATCTCCCTCCTGTATTATTTCTGCATCTGTGTACAGTCGAATGGCTTTTCTACAGGTTTGAGTAGCAAGGCCAGGAGCATGATTACTGTAGCTACAAATACGACAATTTATAAGGGCAAAGGTGCTATTGTAATTATTTTCATGATCCAGATTTATGTTTATATGTGTATGTTTGTTCTTTATAACTGCTGGTTGAGATTATTTTGTGCTTAAATGGAAACACCCAACATTTTGCCTTCACATCAAATGCCTATTGTGTTACAGAGCAAACAATAAATATTTTCGCTTTGGACTTGCAACTGTGTCAGATTTGCAGCTATATAGGGCGTAACCTAAATGCTGGCATATGCTCGTCTGAATCACTTTTATTAGGTGAGGTCAGTGTCTGCATATGCAGTTGAGTTAGAGTGCAGAGGTAATGGGACAAGAGGAGTCCTCAGGCTTGTAAATCACAGCCCACTAAGACAATCTTTCTTGCTGGATTCAACAGCTGAGAATACATGTACAGATAACGGTTTCAAAGAAAGACTTGTTTTAGGCAGAATTATTTGAACTAATTGCTTGAATTTCTCCATTTAAACAAAAGCTATCTTTTGTTCTTCTAATTTCATGATGACTAGACACCAAATACTTTGTTGTTTACTATTGATTTGTTGTCATAAAGCTTTTTCTTCAATATCAATGAACTCAGACCCTCACCCTGGAATTTCCTGGGGATCTTTGCAAATAGGCCTAGGAGCCCTGTTCCTAGAGGTGCTGCTCTCATGGATCTGGTATACCCCTGCTGGTGGTAGGTTCTGGTGAGGTTGAGGACCAGTGCTGTGGTGAGCAGTGAAAACTAACGGGTTCCCCATGAGAGAAGAGCATGGGTGTTTTGTGAAAGCACCGACAGCAGTCAACACAGGTCCAGAGAGGACAGGGGACAAGAATATATGCAGGGACTAGAATGAGGAAGTAGATTAGAAGGTGTAGACTGGATGGCAGGGTGGGCAGGAGATAGCTAGGTAGCAGGCCAGAACTTCAGATGTTCAAAGATGGTGCTGTTGATTGAGTTTCTCTTGCTGAATAGAGTTGTTTCACTGCTGCTCAACCCCTGTGCTAAACTCAGGGACACAGAAATTAAGTGACTAATAAACATTTGATTAGAGGTACTCTTGCCCATTTTACTTCTAATTTTATTATATTCCACTGTTAGCATAATTTAGACATTTTCAAAGGTGCATAGCTGATTTTAGGAGAAAATTCATTGTAACATTTGTAACATTTCACTGACCCACAGCTATTCTTTCTTTATCTGCTTACTTCTTTAAATCTAGAAAGTTATTATTTTTTATGTCACTGAATTGACAAGCCATAGCTTCTTCTTTGACTTAACTTCTATAACATATCTAGATGGCATCCATGGAGTTTTGGTGAAGGTACAAATGAGTAGATATTCACATATGTTAACCAAGCTTAATTTAAGAATTAAGTTTAAAACAAACATACTATTCTGCATAATGTAGGTATTATTTTATTATTATTTTCAACTTTAGGTTATAAGATGCTAAATTTTATTATATAAAATCTAAATTATATAATAATAAGTTATTATATATAACCCACATACAACTTCCTCAATAAGATATTCTAGTTTGATTTGCTTCTTTAATCCTCCAAACAAGGGCTATTTACCTGTGTCCTCATTAACATGCATGGGAACATTTCATTCTTAGATGTTTAAGGTGTTGAAATATAATTTTTATTTCCCCTGGCCTGTGTCTCCTTTGACACATGTACAAAGTCCCACATAGGTAAGATGGCAAAAGTCCCGCAACACAGGCATCATTCATGTCTGTTTAAGATCTACTCCTGTGGGCAAGAGTGAATGAAATAATAACTTGGAGGCTCATAGGTGAGGATTTGTATGATAGCTCCTCCATCTTTCACAACAGGGAAAATGGGTTTTATCCAAACCATGAAAATGTTGACTTTGCCTCTCAGCTTTCTCCCCTGCTTGTACAGGGGCCTTCTTGCTGACCCCTGGCTGTGTCATTGCTGTTCCGTGGATGTGTCCTTCTCTGCTATTGGAAGCTATGTCTTAGGGCCTGTGTCCTACAGGGAAAACACAGCTCAGAATTCTTTGTTTTCCCTGTTCTTCCTTTTGAGTGGTCTGTCTCTTTCATACTGAATTATTATCACTGCATTTGTCTTTTGGGAGAGGCAATTGAAATAAGGTGTAAAAGAGCAAAGATGACCAGATATAATTCACAGAAAATGACTTGAGTCACTCAAATTTAAATGCTGGACGTGGCATCAACAGTAGCTAGCAAAATTTAGAGCCTTATAGAAATCAGGAATGTTCCTCATGTCTACACCAGAGAAAACGTGCCACAAATTTCACAGTGGAGAGAAGCAAGAACAGGAAAAGCAGAATGCCCCCAGGTCAAAACAGAGTTGGAATATCAAATACAACATTCACCTTAAATGTTTTCTCTTTCTTTTTGGTTTTTAGCATCCACAAGCATCCCAAAGCATTACATTAGTATAATAAGAAGTCCATGAATACTTCTCACATGGTTTACTTCTTCTATTTGCTATGAGTTTTTCATTGGACACATTTTGTAGATGACGTGGCAAGCGAAGAGGACAAGATTTAGAGTCCGGGGCAGCTGGACGGAGGGCCAGGTACAGCATTTTGAAGATGTAAGATGCACGGATGAGTGGATGGTCGGATTTCACACTTCGGGCAAGTCACGGCAAGCATTTGTATAAACTCTGGTGAGATGAAAAGAAACTTTGGAGATGTAAGGTATTTCACACTGAATGGGCAAGTTCAGCGGCTGAGGATATGAGAAAAATGACATAGACTAGGTTATCTCACAGTTCTGGGGAATGAGTCCATGATCAAGGAGGTGACAGACTGGTTCTGGTGAGGGCTGTCTTCCTTCCTGGATGATGGCCCTTTTTAATTGTATCCCACACAGTCTTTCTTATGAAGACTGGTACGGAGGGATATTCCCATCTCTGTATAAGGACCTCAGTCCTCTTGGGGTACAGACCTGCCCTGAGGACCTCACTTCATCTTTTTGAACTCTTTCTAGAACCCATTTCCAAGTACAGTCACTTTGAGGAATAAAAGTGCCACACAGACATTGGGGCAGGAGTAGGGACTGGCTTCATTTGTACTATGCAGTAAGATAAATGAGAAGGATGAAGGAAATATGTTTGGAGCAACACTGGTCATTGACTTTAGACAATCTCCCATTCCATGGTCAGTTTTAACTTTCAGTATCTGTGTGGTAAAAATACCAGCACGAGGATTTTAATCAGCTTGCTTTGAGATGATGTGTTTTTCTCAAAAATTAGCTTAGAATAAATTCCAGTTGTATTTAATTTTAATTTGCCAACAATGTAATTGCTACCGCACATTACTGGTAGCAATTACATTGAACGGGAAATTCTACGTGATGGCAGGGCTAAGGATATGGAGAAGAATTGGGGGGAGATTTCTGAAATCTACACTCCAACATTTAAAGGTTAGTGGTATGTGGAAGGGAGGTCTGAATCCAGCTCGATAAAACATGAAACTGGACAAATGTGGATCCACTTAGGAGATAGGAAGCACAAGAGAGAGCATAGATTGTGACTGAGATCGGTATTTGGGCAAGGAGAAAATTGTTGGAGCTAAGGCTAGGGTAGTGTACCACTGGAGTAGCGCGAGTGGGCGTGAAATGTAGATTTGGTCTGGCAGCCGTGGGCACAGATTTATGTGATTCAACAAAAGTGGATAATGTCAAGAGAATGCGAAAGATGAATCTTGAGGAAGAACATTTAAGTCTGAAAAGAGACCATGGGCAGACTGAGAGGAAACAAAGAATGCAGAGAAGAAAAAAAGAGAGGGGAGGGGTAAAGCTGTGAGGCAGTCATGATTTGAAAGGCCTAGGATGCTAAGTCAGCTTTCTTTTACTGTCACAAACTCTTCCGATAATGATGTTAAGAAGACAAGACATGTTGGCTCAATGTGTCAGAGGTTTCAGTCTGTGACTGGTTAGTCTGCTGGCTTGGGGGCAGTACTGGCCACAGCTCACATCAGAACTGTGTCGCTGGGACATAGACAAAGAACAGAGGAGGCACTCTAATACAAACACAAATTCTAGCTAGGCCTCGCCACTTAAACTTCCACTACTTTCTAATAGTGCCAGCTTGGGGACCAGGGTTTTACTGCACGGTCTCTGGGGAACTTTCCAGATCCAAACTACAGCACCAGGAAAATGGCAAGAAAGATACAGAACCAGTGAAATGTGCTCCCCATTACAGAAAAGACATGTAGGAGGAAGGTGTCCTATAGGTCCCTGCATTTGGAGCTTGCGTGTTGGTGACCTTACAAGAATGAAATGGCTTACAAGTGAGATCAAAATGATGCATTAAGGTATGGCTTAGAACTAAAGCATAGAGGCAAGTCCAAACTACCCTTTCCCTAAGTGTGGCACTGCAAAGAGAACACAGTACGTGGGGACGTAGATGTGAGTGTGAGGAAAGAAGTGATTGATGATGACAAGGACTTCACAATAGTTGTTACTGCTGATCTGACATCCAGATGTCAGTGAGGGATGGACGAAGTCAGATTCAGTACAATTAATGGTGGTGGCAGCTCCAGAATACATCTTGTAGATGCTATGGTGCCTCCCAAACCCTTCCTTTCATCACTTGTTTTACATAGAAACAAGGATTTACTTTCAAGATTTTAGGAAGTCAATTGTCTCACCTAGATCATAGGTAGAGAGTTCTTAAGACCTATGGGAAAGATTAGACAAATTAATACTGCCCTGATGTGAGATATTGTATCAAATATCTGGTAAACAACACTCACGAGTTTGATAATCTTTGTATTATATGTAGGGCAATCCTGATTTGTCACATCTGCATTCATCCTGTTTCTCTGGTATCATGACTAAATCATTGAATGACTAATTATTGAATGATTCTAGAATAAAACAAGCTTTTTCAGATTAAAAATTGTCCATGCTGAATCTTAGAGTAAGTGGATATTAGATGACCCAAACAAAGGTGCGTGGGCCGTTTTTCTCATAGCCTTTCTGAGGAGACAAATGGAGATGACTTTCTCAGCCTCCCCCTCTCCCCTGGTAGATAGGAAGACCTAGTCCTGGGGGAAGGGTGGGATGAGGTAGTTCATTCACGGGTCTCCAGATTTCTTTTCAAAGATGAGACCTTTGTCTACACATCCGCATCCTGGTTTTGTATCGCTTTTGTTGTTCTGTTGTTGCTGGTGTACCCCACATTCCTACTTCGTTCTGACGAACGAGGGGCAGGAAATAAGATAAGAGTCTTAGCCCTGAGCCAGAACCACCAGACGTGGCAAACATGACCCAGACACAGACCCAAGTCCAATCAGGGCAAAAGGAAGACTGCAGGCTGTGCATGCCCGGTGAATGATAATGCTCTCTGTGGGAGAGCAAAGGCGCAGAGAAAAAACAGGGCTCCTTAGCTGGTTGGTCCTCATGGTGGGGAAGGGAAGCCTTCCCACCAGGGCCTCTTTATCTCCCGGGGTGACTTTGAGGCTCCTTGTGTAGGTGCTTCAGGCAGAGAGATCTTAGGAAAGGAAGAAGATTCTCATAAAGTAACCCATTCTTTCCAGAAGCACATAGGGCTGCCCGGGGTGCTGAGCAAAGGTGCAGTGGGAGAGAAGCTGCTCATTCTCCAGGACCCTTCAGGACACACAGGCTGGACTGATCGCGAATGTGCCACTCCCTACCCCACACCCTCCAGAAGAAGTGGCCCTACACAAAGGATGTGCTTACTGTTGGTCACAATGGTAAAATTCAAATCAGGGAAACTTTTCCTTCTTATTATTTTGTTGTCAAGGTGATGTACAGAAGGGTTACAGGTACATAAGTAAGGCAATAATAAGAACATTTCTTATCAAACTTGTTGTCCCTTCCCTCATTTTTCTTCTACTCCCCCCCCCCCCAGCAAGTTGAACTATTTCTCTGCTTTCTAGTCAGTTCTCAGTATTCTGAATTGCTACACGCACAGTGGATCAACCCTGGTTCTTCTCCTTGTGATCAAAGGGAACTAAGCATGGCTTCAGCCATATTTGAGCATTGTTTTTGTTATTTCAAATGCCAAGAATGAATTCTTTTCCTCCGCAGTCAGCAAGGCCCCAGGAATGCAGGGAAGGGAGCCTTTGTGGGCTCCCTCTGTACTACCACTTCCGTTCAGGAATCCATTCCCACAACCCAGTTCTTCGTGAACACTCTCAACAGAATTGAATCCGTTCCCCCTCATGGAACTTCACTTGTTGATTCCAGGTCCTGTGCTGACAACGTGAACTCCCTTAGACCCTGCCCCTACCAATCCCAGACCATGCCCCATCAGATAGGTTTTGTCAGCAACTTCTCTAAGGCTCACAGAAGTTCAGACACGTTCCATGTATCCCCCCAGTGGAGTATGGCATAGCCAGAGTGCCGCAGTAGGAACATCTGGCTCTTGATCTCATAAGTATATTCAACTATTATATCACACTGCCCATACTGCCATCAGTTTTTATGTTGTCTTAGGCTTATCTGTCCTCTGGGTGGAAGACTCAGGTATGATGCACTTGGCATCATCTTGCCACTTAAGGGATGGGCAAGGTCCTAAGGATCAGGAGGGTCCAGATTCCAATGGCTGTTCCGCTAGCTCTTGTCACACAGGCCGGATCTGTCCATTCCCAGACTTGCTGGAGCACTAATGGGGCCTGTCAGGTGCCTCATCCAGGTCTCAGGCTAGGCTGAAGAGCGACGGCTTCACTCTGCTTGTGCCCAGGCTACCTTGCTTACTGCCTGCACACTTAGCTGGTGGAAAGCACAAATCAGATTACCCTTCTGACCTCCGTAATTGGTGTCTAAACCAAGATGATCGTTTCCTAGGCTAGATCAACAGATGGGCAGAGATCTTGAACTTTGTTTTCAGATAGATAATTTTTTTTTCTCTAAGGCACTGATGATAAATTCTACCTTAGGGATCAGATCAGCTGTGCCAGGCTATCTGGAGAAAAACAAATGCTTTTCTAAAGGTCAACCTGAAACTTAAACCATTTAAAAACAGGGTTGTCCTGCATGTGCTGCATGCAAGTCTGGTTGCTGTGTGCCTTCAGGCAGGAGGTTGGTGCACAGGTGAACGTTCTGAGAATCCTACAGTAGAATATAAACAAGGAAGGCATGTGCAAATGCAAATGATCTTGGTGTTCATGTGAGTGTTTACATCTCATTGGTTTTGGGGGGTTGGCAAATTATGATGGGTTTCATATCTGTGCTATTTGTCTCAGGAAGTTTCTAAATAAATGTTAAGAAGTGAAGAGTCACATAGGAAAAAAGAATCCTTTCATGTCGTTTTGGGTTTGACTTTGTAAACCAAATGCTCATTTGTATTCAATGTTTTTGAACCCTAGACTGAACAAAAAGTTTGGCTCCATGGTGGATATACAGGACATTTAGAGTTTGAATTTTCACAGTTGTCAACTGTTTGGTCAATGCTTTGCCTTCTCCAGCAATGAACTGGCTGTCTGAAATGATTAAAATAACTGACCCAACGAAGAGTTTAATCACTTTTATGACTTAGTGAGTGAAACAAATCAATTGTATCATTCTTTCATGTGACATTTAACTTAAAATGGCTATTTATCTTTTTAAAAAAACTGAATTGGGGATTGAAACCACGATTTTATGCATGCTGCATTCTTACACTGAGCTGGTCTCAAACTCGATCCTTCTGCTTCTGCCTCCTGAGTGCTGGGATACACACACACACACACACACACACACACACACAGACACACACACACATATATACACACACATATATATATATATTACAAAAACAGTACCCGACTTCTTTCCTCTTTTCATGCATTTTACTTAGTCTTTGAAGAATGAATTTCTCATTTCCAAGTAACTTCAAAATCTGTATAAAGTTAAGAAATCATATTAATTATTATATTGTCTCAGACTTTCTATTGTACATCGAAAGTAATTCAAATGTATTCATCCATTTAAACTTCAATTATAATATTAGGGGTATTGTGAATTACACACTGGGCTATTTTCATAAATTTTTAAAAAATCTTTTAAGGGTTGATATCTTTGATATTCTCCTACTGATTCATTTTTATAAAAGGGTGACTCTAAGCCTTAATCCTCCCCAAAGGTAGAAACTTTAAATGAAGCTCTAATTAAAGATGTAGTTGTATTTGTTTTTCCTACCTTCCCCTAGTTCTGTGGCAGTAGAGGAGATGCAAAGAAATAACAGAAAACTACCCTGGGGACAAAAACAAAGGTTTGAAAGACCAATTTTCTTATTATCTTTTTTTGTTGTTGTTGAGTACCTGTCAGAAATCTGGTAAATCCTTGTCTAGAAAATGGACTCAGTTATTCAATATTACACTTTAGATTGATATTGAATTTTCTCATAATGTTCACATTAAGCCAACAAATGCAAAAGCTGAGAAATGAAAGTGCACAACTTTTACAACTTGCTTGGCATCATCCAAAAGCATTGTAGCTGGTGGACCTTCGGAACACTCAGCATTGTTTTCTGCATAAAGATTGGGGTAGATAAACTAGAAGTCTTACTTTATATGAAAGTAGTTTGGTTTAATACAAGTAAATTACAGAGATAGTTTAACATTTGAAAAATGCTGGGCAAGATAAAAAGCTTGAATTGAACTATGAATAGATGAAGGAAGACATAAAGTGATTTGGAGAGTTCCTGAGTTCTACCATGTTGTCATTGTAGTTTGTTGCCATTCTAAGCTCATTCATATGGCTGTGGACCTGTTCTTATTCTTCTGTGTTTCATACCAGGGTCATTCTGCTGCATTCCGTGGAGTGAATTATTAAGACGATTCCTAAGGGGCTGTTTATCTAAGTTCTCTGATTTCTCCAGTTAATGTTGAGAACCATTTCAGGAGCAGCCTACGGCTGTTGTTGAAGAAACAGGCAACTCTGATGGACTGAGAATTCTTTGCAGTGGAGAGAACACTGCATTTTCTCAAAAACAGTGCTGTGACTGTTTGCAAAGCATGTGGTAATTGTTGCCCTGACACACTAACGGATGCCATATGAAGAACATTTTAATATCTTAATTTGTGCTCATTTCCTCTGGGAAATCATTTTGTCATGCCATTTTTGTGTCCTACATGGAAAAAAAGGACCATCCTGAAGGGACAAATGAATATTGCTCTTTAAAAATAGATCTTTAGTGGAAACTGTTCTTGGATAATTTGAGCCCTGTTATTATAGGGCAATAGTAATTTAGTCAGTGAGAGAAAAGATATCCCACAGTGCACCTAGTTACAGAAAGGACTAAATAAGTATGCACTTTGTCATGTGTGACTCAGACAGGGAAATGGAAAATGTACAAAATTTATATCTACGCAGGATGATTACTAAAGCAAGAAAAGAAGTAATCTGAGGAAAACTTCAGTGAGTATTTGCTTTTTCTTCCCAGATGCATGGGGGGTGAGGAGCAAATGACAGGACATGTAAATCTCTTAACCCTGTTAGTGGGAAAAGATCTGAGCAACAGACTTTCCTGTCTAAATGTTCTCAGTTTTAGCCTTTCAGAGACAAGTACTCAGGTCTTTGAAATCTGACCGTCCTGAAATTTCCCCTGAAGTCATCCTGCTGGCGTGCATATGATGATTTTCCTTTAAAATACTGTAGACTCTAAGTCAGATAATTACAAAATACCAGTCTTATAAATATGTTGTTTGATATCTTTGTTGTTGAACAACAGAGCTTTTGATATGGAAAATATAAACACAGTATTTTATTTGAACATGCTTCTTTATGGCTAATTATGGGTTTGAAAATAATAAACAGCACTATAATTACTCCATAGCTTGGAATGGGGGATGTGTGCTTCCTTAATCTGGCCACTTAAATGAAGAAATAGCTGTTCATCTGTGATCCTTTCAGGGAAGCAATTTTAAGACTAATGTTGATTGTTTTCTAAATTTAAAAGATGGCAGGAATAGGCATTCCTGTTTGTTGCTGATTAGTTAATGAGTTTGAAGAAACTGAAAATATCTAACATTACCATGTTGGATACCAAGATTAAGAAGAGATTGTGAACAAAAAGATTAGGCTTAACATTTAAAGCCAAAGACTATTTTACAGAGTGACTGAAAGAAAATTTTGGTACCCAATCAACTGTGTAATAGCATATATACTTTTTTTCTTTATTAGAAGATTCTATTCGAATAACTTACTTAGGATGTCTAGAGCACCAAAAGAGGTCTGAGGGTTGAGCACAGGCTTTGTGCTCATTGGAGACCCATTTCCGTTCATTTTTATTTCAGCTATTTTTTAAGATAGGGTCTTACTTCATGTCAGAGCCATGACCCTTCTATTTATCTTTCTATCACCATAGCTGGAATAACAGGTATGCATCTCTTTGCCAACTTTGTTGTTGAGTAGAGTTTCAAGAGTTTTGTTTTTTGTTTTTTTGGTTTAGGGTGGTTGAAATTGAGACCCTTCTAGCCTCAGCTTCCACAGAGTTGGGATTACAGGCATGTAGGACCACACTCAGCTATTGAGTGTGTGTGTGTGTGTGTGTGTGAGAGAGAGAGAGATCTTTTCAACTTTTTGCCCAAGCAGGACTTGAACTGTGATTCTCCAAGTCTCTGTCTCCCAAATTATTAGGATTACAGACATGAGCCACTAGCACTGTCGAACAACAAAATTATTATTATTGAGAAGTTATCTACATAGATCAAGTAGTCCAAAAAGCAATCTAGCCCACTGGCAATATGTTTGAAAATATCACTTTGCACACTAGATGCATACAAGGATATATTTAATTATAAACTCTTTTTATCAACCATTTAAAGTTTTAAAGGAAAAAATATTACTAAAGAGATTAGCTTACAATTTTTAACATCATGTGTGGATAGCTCTCTTATAATTTAAATTCTGTTCATATCTGCTAGACCATATCTAAGGCTATTCGTTCTTTTGCATTGTTTTCTTGTCATTATTAAGTTGCACGAAACCCAATGCTTCTTTGTCAGTGTCACCCTGACACCCTTCCCAGGGTCAGGAATTATGGCTGCATCACTTTTGTCTAGTTACTTGAGAAGAAGGAAAGAAAGAAAGCAGGGTGTTTGTGGTGGTTATAAAACAAAAGTAGATTCTTCTCCAGTGCTAAGCCCAAATATGCCTGGCCTTGCTTGTGACAGCCTCAAAAGCTCACATCAACATGAGGCTCTGTGACTTCTGGCATAGGTGAGAGGCAATTATGCAGCTTTTGCGATGTTTTCTGGGAAGCGTGCCCTTGAAGCCTTGGGCTTTGATGTAAAATGTTCAGCCCACCCAAGGCTGCCATATTGAGAAAGTTCAACAACACAGACAGCTTCAGCAGCACCTCGCTTCTGTTTCTTCCTACAGTAGATGCAGAAATGTGCATAAGACGTATGTCATGGCCGGATATGAACAGTGCTGTGGGGAGAGAGAGAGAGCAGAACGCTCTGGTGATTTCAGGTAGACAAATTTCCTGGATCACACAAATAGGCTTTCCTGTGGATCCGTGTAGGACAAGTAAAATGAAAAACTACTGTCATAAAGACCAATGCATCAAAACATATCTGCTGACGCTTTTAAAGGAAAAAGAAGTCCTAAGACTGCATTATCTGGGAAACTTCGTTGGAAGTCCTCATATTTTGGTGGTATTGTTTAATCAAGAAAGTGTAGTGAACTAGTCCTCTGGAAATTGGCTCATTCACATTTGCAGCATCAAACATTTCCAAGTGGGCAATTATCATAATATTCTCTAGGCCAGAGTTTCTACAGTTCTTTTGGAAAAAGTAGTACACTTTCATGAAAATATTAAAAATGTGTGCCTTTGATCATGTTATGATATGGTCACACTTTGGAACATGCAACATGTATTTGTGCGAATTTTCATGCTCAACCTGCTTAAAATATTGTGCAAAGAACAACAAAAGAGGGGGTAACAATGTTCGACAAGAAATGTACTCATTATCTTATTCATGTGACTGTAACCCCTCTGTACAGAATCTTTACAATAACATTAAATGTAAAAAGCCAAAATTCTTGGAAATCACCAAAGGAAACTCTGTTATGCTATCATTAAAAGGCATTACTTAACACATGGGTAGACTAGAAAGAGTAATTAATATATTTCATGAAAGAATAGAACATCAGTTCTGTAGATGACTTAGGAGACTTTTTATTAAATAGGCTGGCCACGGTTTTTCAGAGGTAATTCTAAAATGAAAATAAAGTTTTTATTTCCTTCTTTATCTTTAGACTAAAGAGAAACAGCTTCCATTTTTTCTTGCTTAAAAGGTAAGAGGGTTTTATTGTATTTGTTACCAGTTGCTGCATAACAAATCACCACATTGAAATGTATAGCAGCTGTATCTATGATTACATTGTTTTCCTGTGTCAGAAGTCCTGACAAAGTTTAACTGTCCTCAGGCATGGCCAGGGTTAATTTAGAAGTCTACTGAAGGAAAGGTCAATTTCTAAGCCCCCAGCAATAGCAGAATTCTCTCAGTGCAGACTCTCAACCTGAGCATTGCGGCGCCTTCTATCTGGTGGTTGGTCCGCTGCATGCGGCCATGTGGTCCCCACTAAAGCATCTCACAATCTGGAAGCTTGTTTTCTTAGAGGCAGCAAGGGAGAGAGTTTCTCAGCAAGACAGATGTTTCATTCTTACATGGGATAATTATGAAAATGATGTCGCTCATCTTTTCTGTATTCTGTTTGCTAGAAGCAGCTCACAGATCTGGAACAACCAGTCAGTGGGAGGGAATGAGACAAGGTGGTGAACAGCAGGAGGTATCCTGGGACACCTTAGAAACCATGTTCTCATCCATTACTTTCAAAAGATCTATCCACTGCATTGTTCTTTAGGCCATTAGAGATAATGTCACATAATTTAAAATCATCTCAGGCACTGATACATGTTTACTTTTGTTTCATGCTGTCCACAAATCTAGAAATATTTGATAAATAATTAACTTACAATTGTAAGAGACCAAAATTTTTAAATACAAATAAGTTTATACAAATGCGTTTTACTGCAGGGACATAGGTAAATAGAATTTAGTTTGGCATATGATGCCTAGAGGAAATGGAATTCTAAATTAATGAAATGGAAGCTTTTCAAGTTTTCTTCTTCCAAAATTGTTTATGCATAAAATCAATTCTGATATTTGCCTTGAAATACTTTTTTTCATTTAAGAAACTTGCTGTAATTATAGAATAATAAATGTTACATAATAACATTTGAAGAATACAATCTGTTTTTCTAAAAATGTAGTTTGAGATAAATTAATGACTCTTTGGAACTTGCAGTTTCTAAGTGGTGACTTATCACTCTCATAACAAGATTGACTTATTTAGAACAGGACAGTAATCTCATATGCCTACTTAGTCATCCATAGAAATCTCTCTTGTTTGGAAAGCTGCCATGATAACAAATTCAGATTAAAGGTTTTAGCAGTGGGATTTAAAATAAACATGAAAGCACTTTAGAGAAACTGCTGTATAAAGAGAGGCCTGGAATTCCTCTTCTAGCACTCTGTGTCTACTAGCTAACTACTTTCTTTTCACTGCTGCTAGAAGGGCAAGTGTTCTCTAGACTTCATATTTGCCTTGACTGTGTGCTCTTTGATAGAGCACATTTATCTTTATTACATGTTTATCTTTGCAATAATTTCCCAAATTCTTGTTGATTTTATAGCTTTGTTAAGGAGACAGAAAACATGTCTTTAGGGTCAAGAAGGGAAGTACTGTAGGTCTCTTTCACCTGAACATTCTATGCCTCTTGTGAGTTGGAAATGCGAATTAAATATTTTCATTCTAGCCTTCAATATGACCAAATAATCTCCTTCCAGAGTATTTTGAGTCTCATGGCAGAAAGAAAAGAGACAGATTTCTGGCTTTGAAAAGTCCAGCTTAGAACTGATGAATAGTTTTCCTGAGAAAAGCAAGACTTATCAGCAGTCTCGTATTCAGCGTAGCAGAGAAGATCCTGTGTATTGGGGGAGCGGTGATTCAATATGTCAGAATGGTAAAGACACCATGTAGATAGCAGGGACTCAAAGGAATCTTACACATGCTTATGACTGGTCCTACACTTCTAGAATAAAATGTATTTAATATATATATATAATAGATAACATACTATGTATTATATATATCATATATACATCATATAATCACATGCATATTATTATATAATACGTAATATATGTGTGTGTTTGTTAAATGTAAGTTCACTATCATTTGCCCACTTGTAGGATAATGATCCAAAGATTATTAGTGGCATTGTGGATAATGGATTGTGTAAGACTATTGTGGATAGTGTTATAATGACATCGGTAATGGCAGAGATGAAGTGGTGATATGTCTAGAAAAACATTCTGCGGTATACTCCCCCAGAGCACAGAAGCTAAAGGGTTCAGAGGTTTTAAAGACTGTTTTCAGTTGCATTATTCCTCTTTATACCATCATAGATTATTAGTTAACATAGTCTAAGTCTGAATAAAAGAACGATTTTCATTGAAAGTCAGACACCCAGTGTGGGAAGGGTGCTTTTCAAATTTGGAATGCATTGTCCACGAGCAAATAGCCTGGCGCTGTGGAGAAGGAGAGTCGGACTGTGGTCAGCTGTCCTCCCACCTCCTCCCATTGAGCCTTTGTCATCGGGTGGCTTTGTTGCTGTGCTGGTTATTTCGGAGATGTGAAATGAGTTGTTGCAGTGTGTAGCTACTCCTGGAAAAATGACGCTTAACCTTTCTGACCTTGATGGTTTCATCTTGGTTTTGTTGTTGTTGTTCTTTAATTTTTTAAATTTCCAATAAATGATCTTTAAGTAGCTGTACAATATCATCTGGGGCCATGCCCACACAAAGAAATCAGTGATTTGGGGCAAACTTATTAATTAAATATCTTAATGAATTTGCCCCCAAGTGGAGTACTTGATCTTCTTGGATATCTTGCATGGAATGGTAAGCTATATGTGAGCTGTTATTTTTCTCTATGTGCAATTGCTGACTTAGAATTCTAGGATACTTAAGTATTATTTGATGATTTTTACAGTATATTGGGATATAGATTTTAAATAAATATTTATTGAGCAGATAGGTTTCATTTGGGAAAAAAATCCAATTTTAGGCTGGGAAGGTGGCTCAGTGGTAGAGTGCTTGCCTTGTATGCCTGAGGCCCTCGGTTCAATTCATCAGCACCACATAAGCAAAAAGAAAAAAGCTGGAAGTGGCGCTGTGGCTCAAGTGGTAGAGCACTAGCCTTGAGCTGAAGAGCTGAGGGACAGCACCCAGGCCCAGAGTTCAGGCCCCACGACCAGACCCCCCCCAAAAAATCCAATTTTAGTTATGTAAGTGAAAATAAAATGAACTACAGAGTTGTCAAACCTATTGTGGCGGTCAGAAACAACCATCCTGAAGACTGGGGAGCTTTTGAGAAATCCAAGAAGAGAACAGTGGTAATTTTCTGTGTGGGTTTAGGTGAAGTCTTGCTGGATCACATGGCCAAAATCTTGCTTGAATTAGGGGGAACAAATTTAAACATATCCATCTCTTTATTTAAAAGTCTGTTCGCATCATTGTCACATTATCTGTGGTTGCTGGATTTCTTCAAAGCAAAGAATGATTCATATAATTATGGTATTATGATTAGCATTATCAAAGGACTGAAGATATTTTAATGGTTTGTGATGAATAAAAAGAAGATGAATTGTAGAGAACTAATCTGGAGTGAGAAATGTTGAGTACTGAATACAGTTATAGTTACGTTTTGAATATTGCTGTAATAAGTTGCGAATGACATTTTGTTCCCTCCAAATCCATTGAAGTATATTTCAGAATGGCCTACATAATAATAAATTCTTATTAGCATACTATAAGAAAGAAATCCTTGTCATAATAGCCTGGTGTGTCAGTTTAAATTCATACTAATTATTATCTGTTTTTTCTGTCCTTTTCAAAGGACTATTACGTATAGTTACTGCTTTTATTTTAGATATTTTTCCTTAAAATGTATACTTTATTTGTGCCTACTTATAACTTTCAGACTAAATGAACTATCCTTATTTCTCAACCTAAATATTACAAATGGGCGTGTTAGCCTATTATTAATGTGGTTAATTGCGTTCAGACCTTTGGGTAAAGAGGCTCTCCTGGATATCAAACACATATGATATTTATGATATATTGAAGACTATAAACTCTGGATTGACTATACATATATTGCATAGTTCACATCCAGTTTATTTATTTTTCTTATCTTTGAACCATAATTGATATATGCAAGAGTGCCATTTTAATCAACATTTTACAGATTATATTTAATACATTCTTATCAAAGATGAGCAAGTTGAAAAAAAGAAAGCAGTGTACCTGTAACAGTGAAAAAATTTAATAAACTAAGAAATCCATTATGCAGAATTTATTTTAAATGCTAACAAGGTTTTAGCTTGTGATGTTTAGTCTCTGAAGGCTTTTGTTTTCAAATAATTAATTAAAAAGCATTCTGTAAACATAGCCCGTGCAACAATAAGCCCTTTGAAAAATCTGAGCAGTGTGACCTTTTTATTTCATTATCCAGAATGTTACTGTAATTTTGGAATGTCTCACTGTCAAAAGCTTCATTTGTTTAAATAATCAGTTTATAAAGTTTCTCAAGCCATGTTGATCTGTTTGCGTAAGGGCACACGTTTTGGTTAAGAGTCTCTCAAGATGATCATTCCTTTTCCACAATGATACTGTGGAATACTTAGAGCATCTGATAATGTGTCACCTTAGTGTAAGGCTTCCCGCAATGAGCCAAACTATTTTAGCTTCACTGATTGTCATGTTTCTGTACAATACATGAATTTGATAAACAGTGAACCATTAATCTGGTAGACCTTGATGTCTGGTGAAAATGTTTGATTTAGGCTTGGCTTAAGGTAGCTTCTGCTTTCTTGTATGAGGAATCAAGCGAAACAAAGACACAGTCAGACAGAGGCACTTACGTGGACATGTATGTGATCTGATATGAAAGAACTGTGTGTAACTCACATCTATTCACCTGTGGGCTTGCTCCAGTTCTACCAGTCTGGTAGGAGTTCACACTTCTACACACTCCATACAAGGAAGAGTTTCTAAACCTTGAAGTTCAGCTTCATCAAGGGAACAGACACATAGAAGATATCTTACCCTGGGCTCAGTTTCCTCCCATATGCTAGGTGGCAAGTATAGACAAGACTCAGACAACATGTGAGATGATATGTGGTACTTAAGGGACACTGGGGATCATGTATGCATTTGGAAGTGTACACAGATGACCTCTTAGCAGAACCCTGAGGCTAGCAGTGGTATGAGGGAGAAAGTGGCAGGCAGACGAATTCCATGTTAACCCAGTGTGTCCTAGCAATCAACAGTACAGGCATGATGGGTGAAGAACCATGAGAAATAGTCTCACACTCCACCCTCACCTCCTGCGTACCTGCCACAATCAGTGTATTTCATCACGATTCACTGATGACATTTGCACTTTGGCAGGATGCTCAGGTAATTCAGTGAAGGCAGCACTTGATGTATATGAGAGCGAGAGAAAGCAAGTACATCCATCAGATTAAAAAATAAGGGCCTTCAATTATATATATATACAATTATCTATTATATATTATATTATATAGAAATTTATATATAATATTAATATTCTAACAACACAGGGATGCATATTTCTATATGTGGGTTGACAAGGGATTTCAGTAAAACTTCAGTGGTGCAGGAGATATTATGAGAAGTCAATCAGGCCAAACTGAGTTCTTCCTAGCACTTATCTAAACAATATGGTGTTCTGATAAGCCTCCAGGAGGTATTATAAAGACAGTCTTGGGGAAATGTGGCATGTAAAATCACCACAAAGCACCACAAAGTTAAATTTTTAAAAAAGTGAGAGAGATTTTTCTCTTGAGAATCTGATTTCTCTTTGCATTTTTCTATTTCCCGGGCAATAAAATCCCAAAGAAGGCTACTAAGAAAAACCGGAAATGAGCAAGACAGCACCTAGGACTTTCCATAGTTTTTATGTTGACCCCTCACTGGGGATTCCCCTTTTCTTTGCATATTAATGTTGTCATACCTAAATGAAAATACTCTTGAATGGCATTTCCTCCTGTCATCACCTATGCTTGTGGTGGCCTTGGACATGAGCAGCTCTGCCTCCTTTGGAATGGTGTCTTGCTGGCCCTCACTGAGGGCTTGCCATCCATGCCCTCCACGGGACAAGGAGGCCCAGACAATTCCTGACTACCTTGGCCCTTGCAGTCTGTATAAGTGCAGTTATAGAACTGAGCAACTAGTTGTCAAATACGTTGTTCATGTAAAACCTGGGATGGGAGCACACAAGAGTCACTCCCTGCATGCCAGCTGAATGAATGGTTGTGTACAGCCACCAGCCCTGTGCCTTGAGGGCAGGCTGCCTAGTGGGAGAAACAGAGTTGTTTAAAACAACTTCCATTCCAAGTAGGGGTGCTGCGCATCATTAGGAGAGGTCATGTTTAGCAGAAAAGGATTTGGAGGAAGTAATTTTTAAAGCAAACAATAAGAATGATCTTCCCCCCCAAAAAAAATTTGTTGTACATGGTAATGGCAGACAGCTTTTGTCTACCAAAAAATAACTTTAAATGTATCTTTGCTTAAAAAAAATAAGAAGAATGAGCAGAATTTTTACATTCAGAGAAGATAAGGACATTTGGCACAGATGGGCTACCAAGAACGAATGCTGAGCGAAGGGAACAGCGTGTGCTAGGAGCCATAAGCTTGCTGCAGCTGATGAGCCTGAGGTACCGAAAGCCATGAATGGTTGGTGTCGGCATGTTTACCTTTTTTGTCTCCAGATGTCAGAAACTGAAAATTGCTTCCCCATAGGTATTCTTCCATTCCTGTGGACTAACAGATCCCCATACTTGGCCTTCACTTGTAGTGATCTGTGAAATAGGAGCGCATGCAGCCAATGAAGCCCACAGAAACCTGCTGATTCCTCCACAGGATCATCTATAAAGGGAAAGGCCCTTCTTTCCTTTTACCTCTGCGGTGACTGTGGAAATGCAAGTGTGGAGCTTCTGGACCAGGCATAGTAGATTGCTACGTGGCCAAGGCATGTCCAGTCATTCAGCGTCACCAAACACCACCATCCTTTAAGGGGAAAAATTAATGGATTGCTCAAAACCACTGTTGTTGGGGATTTTTTTTATAGGTGGCTAAAAAGAAAAACCAAACCTGATTTGTATACTTTTTCTATAGCGTATAATTCTCTGAGTTTATAATCCACCTGAATTCTGTCTCTCTCCTGTTGGTACTGGTAGCTACAGACTTAGGTGGTTGACAAGCTGTTCTTAAGCAACTATGGTACCAGTGAGTGGATGAGTGAAAAATATATGTGCAGGTGGCGTGATTGGGATCTTCTTCATGGTTCTGACTTGGTTATATGTCTTCATAGTGGCGTCTTAGGAAATGCCTGCAATCAGCAGTCAGGTTCACGCATGCATGTGCATTGTGAGCCTGTGGGTGGACTGTCTGTACTTCCTGTAACCCCATTTTTACCTGCTTAGGCAGGGAGACATAAATTGTAAGCTGAAAACAATCTGCTACCATCATCACACTGTATCCACCAGGTAGGGTTCAGTTTTTTCCTGCCATAAATGCTATTGCATCTCCAAATTTTAATTCACTCTTTCACATTTTATTCTTTACTTTTGAAATTTATTACTTGTCTTCCAAATATTTTATGGGTCAAAAATCCCTTATCTAGACTTTAAATAATACTCAAGGGATTTCTCTTACACACACTCACACACACACACACACACACACACACACACACACACAGCATACACGCATTTTATACTAAAGAGAAGCAGGAACAAAAAAAAACCCCTTCCCTGTGGTATTACAACTATAGCTCTGATCAATTTTTGAAAACTTCCTCTAAATTCCTTATAGGTCACTACATGGAAAATGCTTATACAGTGTCAGAGCCAACAAACACTCTAAAGTAACCAGCTGTTGTGCGACATAAAGAAGTCCTTTCTTGATAAGCTAGAGATCTTAGATTTTATCCATGTATGCAATTGTGAGTGAGGAATACCAGATGTGAAAACCGGAGTTTTAGGTAGATGAGCCATGGCGGGAAGCTGCAAGATGGAAGAAGGATTCAGGAAAGGTGTCAGGAGCAGAGGTGTGAGAATGCTGAATGAAGGACTAAGCGATTGCACATGGTGGCTGGAATCAGAGCTGCGAGATTGCTCTCGCCTGTGTGGTGCAAAGGGTTAAATACCGAAGTAGTTAGGACACCTCCTCCGCGTTTGACCCTCAGCACTGGTCTTGTGACACATCAGATAGTTTTCTCCAGGAAGACAGTAATGATTGGCTTAAATCAGGGCTTGGAGGGTGTCCTGAATCCTCACTTTCTGGGAGGGGGGGACCCAGAATCAGATAGAGAAGCCAGCAGAATTTTGCAGCCAGATCCAAAGCACCTGCAGCCTGCTGCGCTCTCCCAGTAAGGCCGAGTTGTGTGCCTCCTTTGCTCCCTAGAACACAGTCATTACTCAGCAACGAAATGTGATAGAAGAGGATCGGCTTTCAGAGAATGACTTCCATTCTCAAAACATCCCCCAACTCCTTGTGGTTGAGTGATTGCACAGCTCCTCCCGGTCCTCCCACCTGCTCAGGAGTAAAGAGCCCCAACCGCAGGTATTTTTTTTTAATCCAGCTGAGATCACTTGTGGGGGGAAGACTAGCGTGGAGGTGTGTTTGGCATGAATTTAAATGATAGCTTGAATAAAACAGATCTCTAAAACACTTTTTATAAAGGAATCCTGTCTCTATTGTTTCTGCCAAGATGTGTAACCGATGCCGTGGCTTGGTTGCATGATCATTCAAGCCTGCTTTCCCTGACCAGCTACTGAAGGGTAGCACCTAATTAAATGTCTTAATTTAGAGCAATCACCAAGCCCTTTTGAATAGGACAGGCAACCTGATTTCTTAAACTGTAGCAAGCTCTGCACACAATAAGGCATCCCAGGCAAGGAGAATACCTTTGACTTCGGTGTTGAGAGAAACAGCACAAAGTGGAGCTCCCCACATTTGGTTGTGTGTAGGCATCACCAATGAGAGATTTCCACTGCACCACTCATCCTCACTGGGACAGGTGAAGTCAAACTAACTTTAATGGATACCTAAAACCCAAGACGCACGCGATGTTTCCGTGGTTAAGTTGCACATTGGAATCAGGTGGGAGGCCTGTGTCTCCTCAGGCCTTGTCTAAGAAGCCCACAGGGAGTGTTGGCAATGCTAGCTTCAGGCTGCGCTCAGAACACAGGGGTCCATGGCTCATGGGTCCATGCCTGCTTGGTAGAGATGAGAGAAGGGCTCCATCGCTAGGGCTTCTTGCACTGTGGTTTGCACACTTCCTGCCAGCTGTGGCTAGCACCTAATCAGCATACTATCAAACCATGGAGTATATTAGAGTACCAAGGATCTGTTGTGAGTGTTTAAAACACCTGTCTAGTGGAGGGATGCAGGCTCCTGTGGGAGTTGGTCTTGAGGGTTTTCCTCTCAGGGAACCCCCGTAGCTGGATCCTGACATATTCAGCTCCTCTTTGCAGGTGGAATTAGTAGAGTCTCATTCCCACACACTGTTCTCGTCAGACATCTCTCTAAAGCCCAGGTGGCCTTGGGAAACGCTGCATCAGAGAGAGAAATCATGGGGGCCTCTGGGCCCCTCTGCGCCCTCCACCCTTCCCACCCGACTGCATGTTGCAGCGCTGGTATCTTCCAGCCCTTCCGGCTCTCCACCATTGCACACAGCACATTCTGACTGACAGGCCTCACCCTACAGTCTCTCCACGAGATAAGTCTGCCTTTAAGGCAAACCTTAGGAGTTTGAGAGTGGATGGATGGAGAGAGGATGGATAAAGAGCCACCAGTGCCAAGGGCTGGCGGGAAATGCTAGAAAAGTCTCTTTAGTGCTCTCCAGCGTTCTTGTCCTGATTGTTTTTCTCTTGTGTCTGGTCCTCTCCTCCTCAGGCCCATTGGCCTTGGAGAGTCTTAGCATGTTGGCCTTGTTGAAGAGAGGACAAGCTCACGGGAAGGGTTGTGAATCACATCTCCCAACGTTAGACACAGTCACAGGGTGCTGCTTACATCCGCAGCCTCAGCAAACGCCCGCACCCACCTGCAGATGCCTGGCTAGTTAGAATCACAAAGTAGTTCGGGGAAAAATACAGGTTATCCTGCAAACACAGGGTAATGTTAACTCACCATAATACAACCCCAAGCTTCTTTTTTTAATGTTATGATCTATTCCTATTATGTTCCCATTTAAATCATAATTTTACAATTTTTTTAAAAGTCCCATTACTGGCACAATAGGCTAATCCACTTTTCAGTGCTGTATATCGTTAAAAATATATATATATGAAGAGTAACATCTGACTCTTAAATCCCAGGCTTATCATTACTTTCCTGAGCTCTTTCTCTATCAAGCAAAGGGAGCAGAAGATAGTTTTGTAACTAAGACCCGCCCTAAGCCTCACTCACGTTCGAATGCATCTGTATCATGTTTGAAGAGGGCTGTTGTGCCCCTTGGAGGTTTAGATTCAGGCTGTTGAGTCTGCTTGGCCGTGGTTAGGCAGGGCTCTTTCCCAGCTGTGTTGCTTTCTTCACCCAGCTGCCCACATTCTCCCAGGGTCCTAGTCATGATGGGAAGGGCACAGTCTGTTAATGCTGCCTCTCTAATTAACATTGTCATTTCCCATACTATCTGTCACTACTGCTTGACCTCTACTGTTGAAATACCTCACAAATGTGGATCACTAGCCAAGTCACCCGCCCGCCTATCAGTCTTTGCCCACTGTCACACACTCAGCACCGTGACGAGTCCTACACTCTTGTGTCTCCCAACTAGAGACACAAAAAGCTCTGGTGCCAAATGTGCTGGCTTTCTCATTCTCAGCCCAGAATCTCCTGAGAGAAAAGATAACCTTAACGATGAAGGTTAGTCCTCTTGTTTTCAAGGAGTTGATGGTGAACTGAATGTGTGGGTCTTCTTCTTTTTTTCTTTTTTTTTATTGTGAAAATACTGTACAGAGGGGTTACAATTACATGGGCAAGATAATGAGTACATTTCTTATCAAGCATTGTAGCCTCCTCCTTTGTTTCCCCTTCCCATCCTTTCCCATCCTCCCCCTGTCCCCCCAACAAGCCAGGCTTTCTTGTTGTAGCTCTAACATTGCAGGAAGCTCAGGGGCCCGGGAAACAGAGGTCATGCTGTCCTTTACCATTTGGAGAAGAGAGAAAGATAGCAATGATGTACATGAGGAGAGGTTAAGGCATTAAAAGAAAAATCTGTGCACCTCAGAATAGAGAAATGTTTGAATCAGTGCTTGTGTATGGTTTGTTTTCCTCCATGTTGAAGTCACGGGACATTCTATCTTGAGAACTGTCTTCCAAATGAAAGCTGTGCTACCTCATAAGAAATTAAGTATTTAACTAGTAATTATCTCAGTACCACACGTGGAGAATGATACAAAGAACAAAATAGAAAACAATAGGGGATGTGACTGTAAACGTGAGTGCTGTGTCCTTCAGAAATAAGTCTTTAAAGGTCTCCTGGGAATTGTCTTCCTCTCCTTCCTGGGTGCCATTTGCTGTCATTCCAGTAAACCTGAAATTAGTCTTCAGTTCTTGCTTTGTTTCTGTGGGAACCTCTCTGAGGGCTTTCCTATACAGGAAATTATCATCCCACAGTAAGAGAAGCAATGCTACAAATGAATAATGTTTTGACAGGATTCTCAAAATCAAATTGCATACCCTACCTTAATAGAGTTGAAATATCTTCATGTATATGTTTCTGCGAGAGAAATGTTTATCATCCAAGTAGAAGACCTGAGAATGAAAATTGATGCTATTTTTTCTTATCAAAAATTGGAGCATGTAGCTTGTCTCCAGGCAGATGCTCCCAGCTGTCTGGGGTAACATTTAGACATGAGATTCTGAATCTTTTTAATTACACTAGTTAATTGTTTACCAGTTATTGCCTCATTAATTGCCAACCTTGTTGGACCAGTACCCTGGTGACTACTAGCTCACAGCTTGGCTGATAATAGGGCGTGATTCATTACACCCTCTCCCCTCACTTTTGACATCTTTGAGAAAAGTTTTACAGTGACTGAAAATATATAAAAACTCCAACCTTATGCTTTTGTGTAATTTGACACATGGTTTGAACTTTCTTTCTCAAAGCTGGCATAGCTAGCTCACACCTGCTGGCCAATGCTGTTATTTAAAACAGTAGCTGCTTTTACATTTTCCAAAAATTGGAAATGTAAACACTAATTTGAGAAGAAAGTTAAAGAATGTTCTGGAATAATCTTATCAAGTAGGAAGCATTCACAGTAGAAAGAAATAATCAGGATGGTTACCAGTCTTGGTTTTCATTTCAAAACTTTTATTTATTTATTTATTTTTATTTATTTTTTAAATTTAATTTTATTTTATTTGTGAACATACTGTACAGAGGGGGTTACAATTACATAGGCAGGATAATGCGTACATTTCTTACCAAGCATTGCAGCCTCCTCATTTGTTTACCCTTCACATCCCTTCCCAGCCTCCCCCCTCTCCCCTCAAAACTTTTATTAAGTGATTTAAAAACTTTTAAGTTTTAATATAGGCTTCTGTTCCCCATTGCTTTTCTGCATCGAGCTTCTTACTTTATCTTTCTAGTGGACACAAATGAGAAAGAGGGGAAATTACTGAATATATGGAAAAATAAAGCCAATCATGGAAAACCAAAAATTTAAATAGATCTGATACTTCATCGTAAGCAAGATTTGTTTAAAAGGAGTGACACTGATCAAGATATATTCATAAACTGCTTTGTTAAATTGCAACTCCTTTGTGCAACTACTTAATGCTAATTTTAAAAACTGAAGAAAAAATTTGAGATTTGTACATAGACGTTTAAGGAGATAGACTTAATTGTATAATAATAGAACTAGGAAGAATAGTTGAAAGCGGAGAAAGAATGGAGGAGGGGTACATCTTCATCCTACTAAAACACAGTGTCCGGTATAGAGCTGATTTTGTACCTTATGCAGAACTATTCCATAGCATGTATGTGTGTGTATGTATGCATGTGTATATGTACATATTTATGTATTCAACATACATTTGATTAAACATGTGGCGTGAACTATAAATTCCCACATCTGCATGAACAAGCAGTGAAGAACAGGTTCTTGGTTGGAAATATTTCATATAATTTATCAGACATGTCTTCATTTGTTCAAAATGCTCCCTGGGAGGTATCTCAGGCAGATGCTTGGGGAATGTGTAAAAGGGTTTCCTGTAGCAGTGGAAGTTCACACAGGGAACTGCAGAAAGATATGAGTGAGCCAGAAGAGTAGGCATGTGGGCAGAACACCATAGAGACCATAGTCCATTTGAGGAACAACATATTTCCTTGAAGGAAGGTTTCCTGCAAGGAACCTAAGGCAGGAGGTGAAGGCCTCATGAGCAGGAGCAGCAGGCAGATGAGGATAAAGGGAGTGGGTTTTATCCAAGAGCAATGAGTGGGTGCTGAGACTCTTTAGAAGAGGCATCAGAGAGTTTTATTGTTTGCAACTTGGAAGGGATTGGTAAATAGCAAAACTATAAGGGAGATGAAGCCAACTGAGGTGCTGTTTTTTAACATTATGAATTTTGTCAGTATTTATTCATATCTGTGTCTTCATTTTAAGTGTTTTATGAAATTTCAGCGATTTCAGCTTTCTTTAAGAAGTTCCTCAAGAAACGATCTATGTCAGCAACCATCAGCATAAAGACAGAGTTCTGTGTTTTCTTCATTGTTTGCATTTGAAGTGATCCATTGTTCAGATCTGGATAGACTTTTTGTATCTTGAAACAGTGACTCAAAGAGAATTTGTCGTTCATGGACTATCACTGAGATAGGTGATAATCCACAGAGAGATTTCTTATTCATCTATTACACTTTCTTTGCAACATAAAGCTTATGGGGTGTTTAGAAAATGAGTCATTTCAGAAAGTGTATCAAGGAAGTGGCCCTGTGGCTTAAGTGGTAGAGCACTCACCTTGAGCTAAAGAGCTGAGGAACAGTGCCCAGGCCCAGAGTTCAAGCCCCACGCCTGACCCTGCCCCCCTACCAAAAAAAAACAAGTGTGTCAATACCAATTTTATTGATGGGGAAAACCTGGTATACTGACAAGTATGTACGTTGCTAAGCTTATTTATTATCTTTTCCCACAAATGATTCAGAAAGTCCCAGTAGTGATTTGATGTCATCAGTGTGGTCGCCTTAATTTTATTCTAGCTAATAATATTAAAATATAATAAGGAGCTTATTCTCCCAACATAGCCTTTGAATTTGAAATTGAAAACCTATTTTATACAGAAATGGCCCAGAACACAATGAGGTGGTTTTTGGTTGTTCCACTCTGTTTGGAAGACATGTTATGTGACTTGTAAAATGTCAGGCTCACCATAGAACTGTTGTTCTGGCAGATGTCTGAAGCATGCGTGAGGGGGTCACTGTCAGTGTGGTCAGCCCTGACCATACAATATGAGGAGAGGAGAGGTACGTGGGCCATTGTACCATGGCACTGTGTCAGACAGTGGAACGAATACACAGGCTAGAAGTAGATGGACATCATTTGGGCATCCTCCAAAGACCCTTCTTTTGCTTTTCTCTGTGTAACTAATACTAGATGATCTCTGCTATTTCAAAGGCCTTGCATACTCTGAGTTGCTTCTCTGCCTTTGTTTATTTGCCATGTTCCAGAGTTAAAGGGGGTGTGTGTGTGATTTCAAGATCTAGTCCATTGTGGGTGCTCCAGCAAGTGGAGGTAATGTCTATGGATGTATAGTAAAACTTGGGTCAGAAAACCAAGACACAAATAAGTAGAAAAGGCATAGAGAAATGTCCATATCCCAGCCACGACACACACAGAGCCAGACTGGTGTCATGTGTGGTATCCCCGAAGCTGATCCAAAGTCACAGTGAGTGATGATCAGTGGGAATGTTTAGGTAACACTGCTCATTCTCCAGGGGAGTTCAGATTGTTATGGGCAATCTCGGAGTAAGTGATGCATTGTTGGGCCACAATTCTTACCTGCTTCTCCAAGCCGACGTGGCATTTCTGGAAAGAGATCTTAGGTTGGGAAACAAGAAGAAGCAGAAACCATATTTGTGCTTAAAGAAGATTGTGTGTGTGTGTGTGTGTGTGTGTGTGTGTATGCATGTGCACTCACACACACAGATATGCACACAAGTGCATAATATTCTGATAGAACTTAATGTGATTCCCTACCTGTTACCAGATTCTCCATATATTTCTTTTTGTTGGGTGAAAAGAGATGTTTCTGTCTCAATTCCCAGAAAAACACTGAACTTCCTATGTGGTATGATGTGAATTAGCCACATTAGAGAAATGACCACCTCATACAGATGCATGCCAAAGCTGCGGTGAGGCATAGGGAGCTGACCGGGTGCCTTTTCTCTGCTTCTGTGTGTTTTGTGTGTTTTACTAGAGACTGCTGGTTAGAACCACAGTGAGCTGAACATGTAGCACTGAGTCTTAGAATGCAGTGGTACCAAGGACTGCGGTAATTCTAATTACTCCAAAAACCTCCTGAAAGAAAATATAGGATTATATAGCTTAGTGACTATGCAACCAGCTTTTAATGACTAAGCTGAAAACTGTCCAAGTGAGAACTAACTAGAACTGGAATGTTTGGCTCCTTTTGGCTTATTGAGGTGTAAGGTCATTGTCACCTGTGTGTGGGCGGGGCACACAAGTCACTGTGTAGACTTTGAACTTCCCACCGCAGGCTGAGGCTGCTTTGTTCAAATAAAAAGGCAAGAATACAATGTTTCCAGAAGAGTTCATCATTTCTTTTCATTGCTAAAAGACATGTTTTTAATTGCCCATATCAAAATTTACCCAACTTCAATTTCCTTAGAATTGCAAACATTCATTATAATATTGCTCTTTTTTTTCCAGTTCAGTACTTCACTGTCAAAGAAGGGAGCATTTCATGTTTCCTGTGTTTATGTGCCCCAGGAAAATCAAACTCTTTCCAGTCAGAGTCCCTTTTCTATTTATTGGATGAAATTAGATCATTGACATGTAAGGGCAAAATCACCTAACAACTCAATAGAGAAACAAATGAAAACAGACAATAGTTAATTCGAAGGTAATGGATGTGTGGGTCTAGACAATGTGTCTTGCTGGCGGTGGGAAGCAGGGTCTGACCAAGGGGCTCTTCCCACTCAGGTCTCTGTGGGAAGTCTCGAGGTTACTGCTAGGAGGAGGTCATTCTCTGCTCCTGTGATTCTACATCCACTTTTCACCCTGAGGATTTCCTGGTGGAATGATTTCAGAGCATAGACATCTCCTTAGCAAGGAATGCTTAAGGTCTTTCAGTTGAGACAAACCTTATGCTAGTTGGATAACCAATAATAGAGCAGGAACAGAAAAAGGAAAAGGAAAGTAAAATAAAATGTAGCTAAAAAGACTACTGGCAGTCTTCCTTTAATCATTAGACAATACCTCATTCTTCACTGTAGTTTTTTCCCCCCCATTTTTCTAGGATGATTCAAAGAAAACTTGATTTGCTTGGTTTCAACAAATACCTTTTATTATTACTAATTACTACTACTATTATCTTTCAGTAGTCGTACAAAGGAGTTGTGGTTCAACAAAGCAGTTTCAAACAGACATAGCTGCAATGTTTGTGATCTTAGGAGAGTCTATGTGTATCAAACCTTAGGTGAAATTGTGCCCAGGATCTTATTTGTCCTTCTGAGGGCGGCAGGGGTTAAGCATTGCACATGGATTAATTTTTGAAGATGAGTTCTCCAGATGGTCAGATGGAATCGGATACACTTCCTTTCTCTCGTCGCTTTTTGCCACGTGTGTAAATCTTGTCTTTTCATAATCAAGGCGAGTGGGCACTTACCACATATCAGGCAAGGAGCATTGGTGATGCCCTCTTATTCCAGAGAAACCAGTGAGGTTGGTCAGCAGGCTCCATGAATCCTCTCAAGCTCATGCTAGTGAAGAGGTAGCAGCTTCTAGCAAAAGTCCCCTCTGGAGGCTGGCTCCAGACCTCCCTCCCGCCGAGGTGCAGGCAGATTTCTCTCTGACATTATTGTCTGTAATGGTAAATAGGCCTTTCAGTCCTTAAAAAAAAAAAAAACAAACAGAAAATGCTGATAAATTGTCCTCTCTCTTTTCCTGAAAGATAATTTTTCTGCTTCACACCCTCAGCTTGGAGCCCCTGGGCCTTTTTCTGTTCACACTACACCCTTGCCCATGATGCTTTCTTTTCCCCCCTCCCCCTCCCTGTTCTTTCTAGGGCGAGCTCCTTCACTGTAAGCATCCAAATACTATTCCTACCTGCTCCATTGTGCTCACTCCTAAAGCGGTCTGACAGCTTTTCAACTGCCAGCATTCCCTGAGGTGTAGTCTTTCTGTAGTGTTGCTGCTTGATTGATTTTGACCTATGGAAGGAGACACACACACACACACACACACACACACACACACACACACACAATACACATGTGTTCCCATAGTGTCAGGAGAAATCTGGCTCCTATTTAGAAATGGGCTAGTTTATTAAGAACGCTTTGTGAGTATCTCCAGTCCTTTCTTTCTCCTCTGTCTCTGTTTTTCTACCTCTCTAAAACATTCTTTAAGCGTCACCAATTCTTTAAGCTGCATTTGAAAGATTACCATCTGGGCATTCTGCTCTCTGTGGAGCACTCCCATTGCAGTCTAAGTGTGTATGTGTTACTGGGCCCCGTTGGCAGGATGATGGCTCCCTGGGGAAGTATCTGAAATCTTTCTCAGTAACACATGGGTCAGGGTCTACTTATATGAAGGATAAAGGCAGTTAGTTGTTTTTCTACAGGTGTAGTGATTGCTTGTCTGATACCCTAGTTCAGGTCATTAATTTATGTTCATTAGTGGTTATTGAGTTAATCCACTCTAGAAGATGATTTTTTAACATGATACATGAAACATAGGACAGAGCTATGACTCAAGGCAAAAGAAAAAGAAAAAAAAGAAAGTCTGATGACCCATATTAATCCACCTTTTATTTGTACAGATTTAGGAGTGATGACATTTTTTCAGATGTCATGTGGTATTTGATAGTGACGACTGATAGTTTACCAGTTCAGTACAGTATATCCCTTACGTTAGCTTAGAGCCAGAGCATTAGGTAGAGAGACACCCAAGGGCTTGTCACTGAGGCTTTGAGTCTGATCCTCCAAAAGAGGCTATCTACTGTCCTTGTTTTATTTTAGAAGGGATTTCTGGAAGGCAGGTCTCAAATTACTTAGCACACAACAGCAAAGATATTCGGTAATCTTTGCCAGAACTCCTAGCCAGCCCCTATCCAGTCTTGTTTTTGATTACTCTGGTGGTCCTAGAGACTGTATCTTTGGTGAATTGTGAGTGCACTATTTTCAGTGATGTTTCCAAATACCCAATGTAGCATCAGAACATCAACCAGCAAGTAAGCAGACAGCAGCAGCAGCAGCAGCTGCCGCCATGTCTGTAGCTATGGGTTTTGTTCTGGTGCTCAGGAGAGCGGAAAGTGTTGTATTTCGCTATCTTCTGTTTCTACACTTCTGATATTGGATATGGATGTGCTTGGTTGCAGGGCCAGCTGCTCAGTGATGGACTCTCTTGAGCCTGAGCTCTGGACACCTTGTGCTTTCATGTGATTGGAATTCTCAGGGCTTCATGTCCAGAAGAAGATGCTGCAGTTGCATTTGAGGCCTGTCCTATTAGAACTGAAGCTGTCTGTATTTACCTGGCCTGAAGATAGCCAGAACCTTCTGCATACATGGAATGGAGTTGAGAGACAAGTAGATTTCTGTCTGGATCTGTTATTTCATCCCATTAGTCTAGATTATTTCAGGCCAGAATTTCCTATCTAGAACTTCAGACTCATGTTTTCTCTACCTTTTGCTCCACTTTGGTACTCAAATCTGATTAACGAACATTTCTTGTGCTTTGTGTTAATGGAGAATGAATTCTAGCACAGCCTTGCCAAAATATACAAAGAATTCCTCTGGGTTTTTTTCCCCATTCATTTCCCAACTAAGCAAATACTTATGACATGCCAAGTTCTATATCAGGCACTACCTTAAGTCAAAGTGAAAATGGTCCTCATTATTAATAACTGGAGATTCCAGTGGCAAAACACAATGATGTAATCCTATTATTCAAATATGTGATAAATATAATAATGAGCATAACTATTTATCTAGTCAACAAATATTGATTGAATTTCAGCCATGTACTAAAATGGTCCTCTACAGGATAGGAAAAACAGAATCCCTCTCAGCCTGTAAGGAATGGATAGCCTGATAGCAGATGGTAATTATAATTAACAGTAGCATTAATGATAACATTGGGCGTTTTTGAGTGCCAGCACTGTACATGCATCAAATCACTGAATCCTCATGAGAGTCCTAGGTTAAGCATCATGGTCCTCCACATTAGAGTCAAGAGAACGGAGACTGCGGAGATAAAACAGCTGGTCTGCAATCACTCCATTAGTGGGAAACCCAGGCTGCCCAGTTTTAAGCTGCTATGATGTTCCATTAAAATGTATGTAAAATTCATTTGATGGGGAACTCAGATGAGCTCCGCAGCATCCTGAAAGGTTCTCTGAAGACCTGATCTATTAAAGGACACCACTTGGTGAAGGGAGAGAGGCTAAAGGTTCTTGGAGTGGTGTCTTGGTCCAGTGCAAAGCAGGCCTGGGTGGAGGTGGGGCTCCAGGGATGGGGACAGCAGGCCCACAGGTGAGAGTTGTCATAGGAAAGAGAGCTCCATCTAGGGGCTCAGCTTCTTTCCTTGGCCAGGTGAAAAAGTTGAGCAGCCAAGGAGCAGGGAAGCAAGGCAGCAAGTATATTGAAAGAAAAAGTAGAGAACAGACTTCCACAGAGAGGCTGCAGAGCTGGAAGTCCAAGTGGAGTCCTCTTCCAGAGCCCAGCAGTAGTACAGGAGCCTCCTCCCATACTTACTGCCCTGGGCTGGGCACTGATGGCTGCATGGATTATAAATGTACCATTCTGGTTCTATTTATTGATGGGAAGTGATGCCAAGAGAGGTCACACATTATCTGCTACCCTTTTTCTATCCCCATCTTTCCTTCAGGGAGAGTTGTTAGTGACCATTGCATTACAATGGAAAAATATTTGATAAAAAACTGGCAGGTTTATTTTTGCTCATACTTTGGAAGGCTTCTGTCTGTGATCACCTGGACTTTGGGTCTGTGGCAGCCCAGTGTGTCCTGGTGGGAGCTTGTGCCAGAAAAGCACTTCCTCTCATGATAGCCTGGATGCAAAAAGAGAGGGAAAAGTGGTCAGGGTCCCCATATCCCCTTCAAGTACACCCCAATAACCTAACTTCCTCCCATCAGACCTTACAGGCTCCTCTACTTCATAATAGCACCACGGGCTAGTAACCAAACTGTTTATGTTTGGGATTTGGGGAGGGACATTCAGGACTAAACCATGGCAGATCTACCTTCAAACAACAAAGGGAAATGGTGTGTGTGTGTGTGTGTGTGTGTGTGTGTGTGTGTGTGTGTGTATGTGTGTGTGTGTGTGTGCGCGTGCGTGCATGTTACAGCACATGGAGAACAAATTGGAGCCAGAACAGAGAGGCTTTTGGAAGACAAATTAGTTGGCCATTACATTTCTCTGAATGAGCCAGCATAGTGCTGCCAACAAAGGTGATTGGTGGTGACCATTTTAATTGTAGTGGAGTTCCTCATTAGACTTGAAGAATCAACAGAGCTACATTGGAGGAGGAAGAACTCACAGGAGCTTGTTCACTGGGTGTTCTAACTAGAGACAGCAGATACATATTGATAGAGGAAATTTGGGTCATTGAAATGTCACAGTAAAGCCAAATAAATGCTCATGACAACAGCATTTCCCCTGGTCAGCTGAGTGCAGCACATCCGCAGAGCCCTCCTTGTCTGCACACCACCCAGGGCTCAATTATTTGTTATGGCCGGTGGCAAACACATGATTAAAATACAATTCGATAAAAGAGCAGACTTCCTCAGAATGATGAATTAATATTTACACTCCATAAAGTTTTGCCTTAACTATTGCAGTTTAAGTGGCCATTTCAATCTCCGGACCCATCATTTCCAGCCAGATATTTTCATTGTTCTTTTTGTATTCAATTCTCCTACATCATTATATTCTGCCAGAATACTGATGCAACCTATCCCTTCAAATCTAGGGCAAAATTTGGAGACATCTTCAATCCCCTCATACTGTAAGACAGCATTAAAAATAAGGAACCAGATTGTACAAAGGAGGGGCTTTAACAACTGTGATGATTTTCCAAGTGCAATGACAAGACTCTCCACAGCCTACCATGTGTAATCTCTGGGTTACACATTCACCTGTGTCACAGCAAAGTGGTGCTCCTCACATTTTGGTGTGGGGTATGCGGTTGAATCACCAGTAGGGCTACATAGACCACTCCTCTGTTGCCTAAGTTTTTCAGTAACTGTGTCTTGCATTCTCTTTTCTTAGGGGCTCTTGAAGATGCTTCCACAGCTAGCATAAGACTGGTACTCAGGGAAGTGCATTTTTACTTCAAATGTGATAGAATTAGAAACATTTCAGCACCTGATTGGAGTGGAGGGAGAGTAGCCTCCCATTGTCCAGAAGTCTTTCCTAGAACATAGATGAAGCCAAGCTGGGCATTGCTGCCTCTTGGCATGTGGGCACAAGGACTTTGTCAATTCATTAACTTGGTGCTTCTGTAGTAAGAGACATGTGACTCTGGGGAAAGTCAGTCAAATTTCTCAATATGCTCTCTTTCTCAAATGTGGAAGCCCACATTTTCTAAGAGAGACATGTTATTTGCAGGAGAGCACCAAAGGTGTTTCCCAGCAGTGTATCCACATGTCATTGTCATCTACTGTTTAGAGTTTCATGGAAAGTTTCATATTGTGTCATGCCAATTTGTTCATATAATCATTTGAAAACACACTAGGATGCAAACACTATCACAGGACAGAGATAAGTTACTGAAAGGTTTAAGGAAGGATAAAGAGAATTGTTTTACAAGTTAAAATTACTATAATGATGAATTTAAAATAGCATTTCCTTGTTGTTGGTAGCTTAGTAGCATGACTGTATTTTAAAAGCCCTTTTTACCATCCTTGCTCTGTCTAGGATCAAACCCAGCCTATGTTTTATGTCTTACTATAACGTTTCCAGTCTTCTCTCCTCTGAGACAATGTCTCAATATTTCTTCACACTTTGGCCATGTTGACAGCTTGAAACAAGCTAGGTAGGCATCCTGCATAATGACTTCCAGTGTGCACTGGTCTGTATTTTGCTCAGGATTGGACTGAGGTCATGGGGTTTTGGAAAGAATTTAACAGAAAAAAATGTCTTTCTCGTGGCATCGTCTGAGAGGGTATATCATATCAACCTAGCATTATAGTATCTTACACTTGCAGATTTCTGACTGCATTTCTGTAACTGCAGGTGTAATTGCCAATGCTGTGTAAACATATGATAGCCCACTTCTGAGGAAACACACATTTCAGTGGTGGAATGTAAGGCAGTGCAAGGCATTTTCAAATCAGATACAAGATTCTCTTTCATATAAATATTGCTATCATTAAGTCAAATCTCATAAACTCTGTGAACAAAACAACAAACATTAGAAGAAATTGGGCCTAAGCAGACATACTTTAGTCATTAAAAAAACATTTTTTTTGGGCCCTGGAGGAACTGTTTCACATCAGGGAACACAGACAATGGTTTGCACATGGATGCTATCATTGTATTTTGGGCTAATACTCCCAGCTTTGATAAAAAGCTAGATGGAGAGAACATGTGAAATATGTCGGTGTGCTTTTTCTTGACAGGTGTGAGCATGTGAGTGATGCAGGCTAGCTTTTGCCAATACCTGAAGTAAATAAATGCCCAGACATTTTGCTGCCAGGTTTCTACTATGCATTATCAGTTGCTCTCGTATTTTTCCATGTCCAGGTCTCCTCTGCATATTAAGCTACAGACTAGAACTGGAAATCACTGTAAGAAAGAGGAACTATGACAAAAATAACAATGTCGGGAGTTCTGAGCAATGTATTTTCTGTTAAAATATGTACCCTCCCCCCCCACACATAAAGAGACAGATCCATAGACTAGATTAGAGCAAATAGATTAGCTCTAATATCACTTGGAAATTGTAATCTAGGCTGCTAGATTCCCTTCATATCGTAAGCATCTGCTGGAAGGTTCTGAAAAAATAGGTTTGCATATGAACCCTTTGACAAGGTAGACAGGAAGTGCAGGTGACAGGCCGAGGGCTCTTTTTAGTCTGTTCATGTGATATACTATAAACAGTCTGGAATAATCCATCCAAAGTAAATGTCAGTTCTGCATGTGCATTCAGTTTTAAAAATATGAGTGTGATTCAAGCAATTGGAGACAGTCATACTCACGAAAACATACAGTTAGCAATGAGTCCAGCTGACTATAAATTTTCTTTGGGAGAAGAGGAAATGTTCACATTCACGAAACATCTCAGAGAGCATCATTCACAAAATAGGAATTTATGCGGTCTTCCCTTGTAAAATGCCATGTCTGGTATTGTAGAGGATACAGATGATGCACGTGTCAAAGAATCTCCACATGCGGGGCTGCTGGGTAGCACAGAGTGGCGTGACTACTTCTGGAGCAAGAAGAGAACCTAGGCTTCTGGCAAGCAGAGTGCCTGGAAACGTGGTTCAGTGTGGAATAGAAAATACTGGCTTAGACACCAGAGCAGAAAATCTGTAAGCTGCATTGGAAAGGTTTAACTTGTGGATTTTTCTTTCCTTTTTTTTTTGGCGAATGTATCCGTTGTTAGGGGAAAAAAGATAACGAGTAAAACAAGTCTCTAAATAAATGATTTTAAATCAAGATCTCAACAAAATTAACACTGGAAAGACAAGAAGGTAACAGTTATCAAGTGTGTTTGAGACAGAGAAGAGATGGGGAAGGAAAGGAATGGAAGAGAAAGAGGAGAGGGGGGAATGAAGGAAGAGGGAGAGATAGAAAAGGGGAGGTGAAAGTTGAATAGAATGGAGGCAAGAGGAGAGAAGACCAGGAGAATGCAGGGGAAGAAAGAGGAGAGGAAAGGAGATGAGAGGAGAAGGGAAAGGTGGTAAGGATGGTGGGGAGGGGAGGAATTATCCTGAGACCCTGCTTGAGCTACTGTCTCCATGAACAATATGGATCCCAGAGTTTGCCCTGGAACCCCCACAAACAAGCGTCCCTGAGCAAATGCTACTTGAGCTCCAGTGATTTACGCTCTTTCCCCTTCGGTAGGGAGAGGAACTGGTTGGCAGAGTCCATCTGGGTCATCGGCCCCAGTGTGCTGACTAGGCCAAAAGCAGACTAGGCTCTCCTCTATGCGTGGACATGCCAGCACCTCTGAGTACCACTGAGTGTTTGCTGATGCTCCTCCAACACCACCACAGTGCAAGAAGATGTCGTCCATCACCATATGCCCCACAGGCACTCAAGAAGGGTCAGCATTCTCCTCTTGCTTCATATCTTCCCTCTGTGTCTGCCCTTAGGTTGTAGTTTTTGTCTAATGATACCTTGTCATCTGTCCATCTTCCTATTATAAAATATGAATTATTATTATATCTGCTAGGTGACCCCTTATCATCACGAAGCATCTCTCTGTTTATCTCTCTTTATTTCCCAGTCCTGGGGCTTGAACTTAGAGCCTGGGCTCTGTCCTTGAGCCTGTCTGTGCTCAAGGCTAGTACTCTACCACTTGAGCCCCAACCCCACTTCCGGCTTTTTCTGTTTATGTGGTACAGAGGAATGGAACCCAAGGTTTCATGCATGCTAGGTCAGCACTCTACCACTGAGCCACGTTCCCAGCCCTCCCTCTCAATTTCTAATAAGTTCTTTTTGTTTAAATTTCTATTCATACGATAGAATGATGACTCAGCTTTATCACATAATCATAGCTATGTAAGGTCAATCAACACATGCGAGATATATAACCTAGACTGAAAGGCTTGTTATAAGAGTGAGAGGAACAGCATGTCAGCTTCTAGAACCAGGGATGTGTGTAACTAGTGGCATTAGAGTGAGGTTTGATGAGTTGGTGAATTTCTCGAGTGGACAGAGGGAAGTAGCAGTCCCTTGAAGACACAGCTTGAGTAAAAGTTGGGTGACGCCAGCTCAGACCGTGTTCAGTAGAAAATGGTGTTGATTTGAAATGATTGTAAGGATTATCAGTACCACCTAGTAGAAACTCTTGAGTTTTATTTTGTTTGTATGTATATATGCATGTGTCTTTTATTTATCTATCTGTATGCATGTGTCTTTTATCTATCTATCTGTATGCATGTGTCTTTTATTTATCTATCTGTTTATCTGTGTTTATTGTTAGTACTGGGATTTGAACTGACAGTCTGGCACTTATTCCCTTTGCTTTGCTGGCACTTTTCCACTTGAGCTACACTTCCACCATAAAAATCTTGAATTTTTTAAAAAGAGGATATCTTAGATTCTATTATGCAGGTATTTTGAATAAAAGTTTAATGTGTCACCATGCATTATAGGATATACTTGTAGAACAATACATACATTACATATCATATGCATTATATCTGAGTAATATATGATATCACATCAACAGTATCGAGTAAGAATTGTGCAGAAGTTACCTTGAGTGTTCAGTGCTGGATAGAATGCAGAGGTGAGTGCTGAAGCAACCTCATTGGGGAGAGACAGGAGATATGGTTCTCAAAATGACATCTGTCTGCATCAGCATTCACAGGGTGAGAGGAATTGCAAACATTGACAGGGCTTGGAAACTAATTGAAAGAGGTCAGTGTCATTGAGAAAGAATACTTGACAAACATACTGATACAGCTTTGCTTATGAAAAAGATGATCATTAAAAAAAATGGGATGATGAAGGAAGAAGCTTTTTAAAGAATATGTCTGTGCATTCTAAGCCTTTGTTAGGACATCCAGGTATGAGTATCCATCTCCATAAAAAGATGGCTACCCACGTTTGGATTTGGGGATCATGTTTAGAGAGGTTGTGAAGTTAAGCTATGGATCAAGAAGAGAAATAATGATATAAAGCTGAGCAGTGATAAATGTGAGGTGGCTGCTGGCGGAAAGAAGGATGGACTGGCAATGAGAAGGAAAGGCAATAGTGAACTGTGACAATTGGGCTAGCAAGAGCTAATTCCATCATTGTTAAAATGTATCAGATTTGTGGAGATGTTGATTAATGGGGTAGGCAGTGGATTTGCCACTGTGAAGTAGTTATTGACTTGAGAGAAACAATTTCCACAGAAATAGAGAAGAGACCAATTTGATCAGATATAAGAAAGAATAAATGAAAGGAAGTGGATATAGAAAATAGAAAATACTTTGTAGAATTTTTTTTTAGTAAAGGGAGTTAGCTGGAACACCAAGATGTCAAGTGTAATCCTGGGGCCTTCATAACTGAAGGGAAAGGGGATTGGGTAGGAAAGAAGATGAAAGAAAGAACAGGAAGAAATAAGGGAGAGGACCAGGGTCAAAATAGGAGAAAACTCATTTGCTTTAAGGAAGAGTATACCTTCCCTGAGAAAGAACACAATGGTGAGTGTGCTCAGAAAACAGATGTGGGGTGAGATGGAGGAATCTGGAGAACCCCGACGTGAGCACAGACTCTCGCCTTTTACAGATAGGTTTGAGGGACATAGGCTGAGAGCCAATCATTCACAACAGGAGTTTACACCTTCACTGAGTGAGAATCATTTTTGGGCAAGGCACTAGGAGAAGTAGGCATGAAATTCTGATTCAATACAAGGCAGGGGTATTGTCTTGCATTGCAAGAAGTTCCCTAAACCCTAGGCATGATTCTCTAGGAAGATCCACACTATGGATAAAGACCACCAGGGTCAAAACTGACCCTGGTTTATCCAGTGTGAACAGTGGCCATTCCCAGGAGAGGGCTGAGAGGTCTTGAGGGACCGACAGTTTGCTCAGTAACTGTTAGCAGGGTCTACATCAAGGTGGGCGTGACTTCCAACCAGGTGCGCTCAGTGACTGCCCAGGCATCAGACATGATCAACGGGGCTGTTGTCCTCCCTAGGAAAAAGCTGTGTTAAGTGAGAAAGAAGGGCCATGTGTCTGCGTAAGCAGCATAGTTTTGGTGGCCTTGGGATGGGGAGGACATCAGGAAAACTCTGACCCAATTAACAACAGCAGCACCAAAGAGGGGCCTCAATCCTGGCCGTCTCTTCTCTCCATACTTGGAGAAGATACACGTGGAATGATGAATCCCCAAATTCCACATCAGAAACTCTCACACCTTATTTCGAAATCAGCCAGCTTCCCCATGCCAGTGAGACTCAGGTCTGGGACTCCCAGAGTCCTCGGTCCTCAAAACGCCCGAGCAATGAGCCCTGCACCTGTGGTGTGGTCTGTGAGCACAGAAGCAAGGTTTCCAAAGCCCTGTTCTTGGAATTAACCAATAAAAGCAAGTTAACATGTTTCAGGGACCTGCCAGCTCTCTGCAGGCCTGGGCATGAGGCCTGAGAGGACCATCACATCAGAAAGTGCTTTGATGGCAATCTGTTCTGGCTCATGTGAAGATCAGAGCAAAGAATCACATCTGGAGAGATTGCAGGAAGTAGCCTTGATTTCATTACAGCTTTTTTTTTTTTTTTGCATTGATCTCCAAATCTACCCAGGGTCTTTTGGGCCTAGAATTTGGTCACAGCTAAGAACAGAACATAGAGACAGGCAAGCCTGCTCCCCATGTCAAGAAACTTCCTTCCTCCTGCTTCTCAAAGAGCCCATGCAGGGTTGATGTGTCCAGCGAGACAAAGGACAAAATGTTGAAAGCCCAGGTGACTATGCAGTGCAGGAAGTCTGGAGCAAGAGAAAGAGATGTTTCATCAAGATTGCAGGTAGGAAGAATTCTGGATAGGCAATAGAAAATGTTTCATTTGTACATACATGCCGTATGACCACCATGACCTTCTGTAAACATGACTTCTGAAGGGCAATCGCTTTAAGAATACAGAGAAAGTATAATCTTGTCTCCACTACTATTTATTTTTATATCCACGTAACTTAAGAATAGTTGAAATGGGGGGGGTGGAGATGGGAAGGGATGGGAAGGGGAAACAAAGGAGGAGGCAACAATGCTTGATAAGAAATGTACTCATTACCTTGCCCATGTAATTGTAACCCCTCTGTATGATATTTTCACAATTAAAAAAAAAAGATTAATTAAAACCATGTGCTTCTTATTTTTGCACCTGGAAATCAGATGCAGAGGAACTCTGAGCTCTGTGTAAGCCATCTTCCCCTTTTCCCTCTGTGGGAAGACAGTGCTTTGTAATTCCCAAGCAGTGAAATGATCTCAGACACGCAGAGAGAGAGAAGAGGCCACAGATGTGGCTGGAAATTGGACACATGGGCGACTTTGGTGGCGAGGCTGGGCTCAGAGAGGTCAGTGACTCACTGATCAGGAGACCGCAGGGTGGAAGCAGCTCTACTCTGAGTGCTAAGAGCCCTGGGCTCACCTCAGGGTTCAAATCCTCTCTGTTCTCACATGTCTGTGGGCTGGGGCAAGCACCTCCTCTTGAATCTCCTGCATCAGGGGATATTGAACTATTTACTGCCGACGCAAGCGTCTGTGCACCGGCGTGCTCAGGAGATGTAAAATGCCTTGTTGTGACTGTCAGTTTATTTCTCATGGGTTTAACCAATCAAAGTCAGAAAACACAATGAAGACCTCCCACAATGTTGAGTTGACATTTCCCAGGGAACTTTTCAGCTGGGAGGGTGTAGCACCTGTGTGAGGGAGAGTACATTTCACTGGGGACAGGTGAAGTTGTGCATGAGAACAGAGCAGGCAGTTGAAAAAGCGTAGTTTCAAAGTAAATATCCAGAGGATGAAATGCTTTTGTCGCACATTCATTACGCCTTCTGAATATCGTGAAGCCATTTTAAAGGTTCTTAACTCAGATTAGGCCATAAAACAGAAATTAGCCCTCACCCCATAGCTACCAGTTGGCTCCTGTTCCAATTTCCCGAAAGCCAAATAGAATCCCAAGAGAAAAATTGACCAACTTGTTTTAAATTTAGAAACATCCTATCACTAAATTGTTGTAATTTCCTCTTGAATTTATACCAATATAACTTACAAATTGGATTCTATCTCCTCTGGTTTTCTGGGCTATTTATTTGCATTTCAAATAAGACACAACCCATCTTCCAATCTAAGAGGGCAAGCGGCATTTCCTCCATGGGAGTTTAGAAACTGTCCAGGGGGTGATCTTGAATGACTTGAATGATTGTCCAGGCAGATTGCCTAAGAGGCCTTTCCATTTCTACCCAACGCCTGACTACAGTCTAGTACAGCACATGGGCTATGGCCAAATAACTACTCATTTGCATTTGATTTCTATCTACCTTCCCCACTATCAGACAAATCATTATCTTACATCATAAAGCAAACCAGTGAACAAAAAAAATCACAGTATTGAGTAGTATAATAATAACTTTTTTCTTTTTATTCTACTCCACATATATAGCAACTTTTCCTTTTACTTATCTATCCGTGTGTGAGCTAAGAATTGTCACATGTATAATGTATGTTAAGCATTATGTTAGACATTGCAAATGGATGGATAAGAAACATGGTATTGTTTATAAAGAAATCTATGCTTTCCATACACATGTATTTCAAATGGTCACATTGTACCCCAAATCACAAATTATTTTGCATCTTAATGTATCAGTTAAAAAAAGAAATGGGTGTATTGTTCATCATTTACATTTTGTGAAATATGTATCCATAGTAGTCAAGTGCTCAGATAATTTTAGGCTGCTCGTAGAAAAATGAAAATAAGGAAGTGGCGCTGTGGCTCAAGTGGTAGAGCACTCGCCTTGAGCTGAAGAGCTGAGGGACAGCGCCCAGGCCCAGAGTTCAAGCCCCATGACCGACAACAACAACAACAACAAAAACCATATAAGCTGGGTATCTTAGTTCACACCTGTGGTCCTAGCTAAGCAGGAGGCCATAGGTAGAAG
>NW_012267281.1:269699-280665 GCF_000151885.1 Dipodomys ordii
AGTGGTAGAGCACTCGCCTTGAGCTGAAGAGCTGAGGGACAGCGCCCAGGCCCAGAGTTCAAGCCCCATGACCGACAAAAAAAAAAAAAAAGAAAAGAAAAATGAAAATAAGAAAGAATATATAAATATAAAATGTCCTAATTGTTTTTAAGTTTTATAGAATCATCAATTACAATTAAAATCTATATGAAAGATATCTAGAAGATACATTTTATGACTAAATGATTTTAGCATTTAGCACACAGATAAATTAGAAGTAGATGGCTATATAAAGGAAAGAAAAATATCCCAAAGGCATTTTTTTAGGGAAGAATAATTTGCCATTTCTATTTGTGGTAAAAAGTATCTATAACATATGGATTTGAAAATAATAAATTTTCTAAGTGCAAAAAAATGCAAAGGGAACTTCACAAATTGAAAAGAAACAATGTAAAATATGTGACATAAAAGACTCATGTTTACATCTACTGAAGTCTTATCTACCTATCTTCATTTGCAAGACATCTAAGAGCTAATTTCTTTTACAATGGATAATTACTTTTCCTCTAAAAATGTTTCCATATTGAGGTGTTTGCAGAAGATATGATCTTACATAAATTTCCTTTTAAACTTTTTCTAAATATATATTTCTATCTAAACTCATAGACAAAGCAGATGGCTCTTCAACTCACTGATACACAGTTACTGAAATTGAGACTAACCTTGAGAAAGTAACAAGGTAATTTAGAATTACATCCTGCATCCAGCCCAGGGTAGAGGTGGGTAATGAGGGAAGGTAGAAAGATGGTAACCAAAAAGTATGTTGACTGAAATACTCATGGCCGATTTGGGAGAGTATCTGAGCAGACGTGGCTCATCCATGTGCAACATTTTGAAATTGGTCTCTATCAGTGTTAATTAGGATATGAAATTAAAATCTGTTCTCATCTAGCTGAATATTATATCAGAAATATAGGGCACATATTTAGTTGGCCTCTGACAGGATTTTAATTTTCTGCAGTCAGTTTCTAGGAAAAGCTTGTAAGGAAAGAATGCACTGATCTGTCTCCTCCATTGACAGCTGCCAGAGCCCAACTCAAACCATCTGCCTTATTTTTTAATTCCTTTTGCTGGATTTCCTTGAGATTATAAAAGAACAGTCTCTGAGTATTACCTGTGACTGGGTTACAATACTATCACCAGTCTTTACTTACTGCTTATCTTTTCAAAACCTTACTTGTGATGATTTAAAGAGAAATCACCGTCTTCTGCATTCACCAGTGAGTCCACTGTTCTGCAGCAGCTGAGGGATAATTTTGTATGCATAGACATCGAGGAAAAAAAGATTTGGATATGAAAAATGTCTAATATGAGGAATGTTTCAATACAGCAATTATTTTCAGCCACTGAAAATATCTTGAGTTTGTGACAACAAATGAGGTATACTAGTTTACAAAGCTCTCTTCATGAATGTTTTTTTTTTGATGCAGCCTTGATCATGAATGTTTTTATATGATGCCAAGTGACATACTTCTTCTCATTGATACATAAAAAAATCTGTGGAACGATTTATAGGAATTAAAAGCTGGATGTATTTAAAGAAATTTAGTTTTTAACTGTCAGGTTGAATATAACCTAGGCAAGATATGGTTGTGTAGATAGATTTTCCTGAAATGTTGACTGGGGAACTTGAGTTAATAGAAGATAATTTGTTCACAGAGGCTCTGTGGATTTTCTGGTTAAATAAAAGTCTTTGCCCCAGGTATCTATACTTTACTAGTTTAGCCATGAATTTAATCTTCTAACTCCAAGTAATACATTTGCGTCATGCGAAGAGGAAGATTTGAGTGCTACTTGTAACTTAGAACTTATTTTGGCTTTAATAAAACTAGTTTTATTTAACTGAAGGAGTATAAAACCATAATAGAGCTCCTGAAAGGCAATATGAAAAGTAATAAACACAATAAAAGAACTCAAATGGATTTTCTACAACACATCTCATTGGAAAGTCAAGTATCTTGAAAATCAACTTCACTCAGTCATTAATATCTGTTACCACAAAAGATAGGCAAACACAGCTTACATCTTTTTCCTGAGGGGAAAAAAATTTTTTTTGGGTCCGGTCGTGGAGCCTGAACTCTGGGCCTGGGCGCTGTCCCTCAGCTCTTCAGCTCAAGGCTAGTGCTCTACCACTTGAGCCACAGTGCCACTTCCGGGTTTTTTCTTTTTGCTTATGTGGTGCTGAGGAATTGAACCCAGGGCCTCAGGCATGCAAGGCAAGCGCTCTACCACTGAGTCACCTTCCCAGCCCCTGAGAAAATTTTTGAGAGCATCCTACCGCCCATTTTTGTGTCTTTCCTCTTTTGTGTTTCATATTTAACTCAACCAGTAAACATCAATTATATGTGAGGGGATTACAAGAGATATGGCAGACATGGCTCAGTTCCTAAAAATAATGTAGGCTGCTTTCTCTTTGCCTCCTTCTCTTTTTTCCCCTCATCTCTTATGTGTTCCTTCAATTTACTTAGTCCCCCTTGCTTTTGTCTTCAATAATTTCTCATCAGTATGTAAGCTCTAACTGCACAGATCTGGTGCCTTGGCTCACTGCTGTTCCTTTTGTTTCAGCCACTCTACATGAAGGTAATCTCAGACTATCAGACCCTCTTCTTGCTACTTGCTTCCATTCTCTCTCCTAATCATCATGGTGTCCACATTTTTAGCCTTCTCTCGTTGACTCTTGTTCAACTCTGTTAATTCTACTTTTCCATCCACCTATTAATCTGAAACATAGCTCTTCTCCTATTACAAGGCTTTTATATGTAAAAGTTACTTGTAGAACTAAGTAAACATCTCCCTGAGGTACAAAGGTAGTGGGCACAAACCACCTCGCCCTGGCATCCTTCATTCCCATCTTCGCGTGCGTGGATGAGAGGAGCATCGAAGGAAGTTCAGGAAAGCTGTGTCTATATGAAATTCTTCTGCAGAACACTTTCTGTTGGTACACATTGCCTGTTTAGTCTTGGCACAGTGGCAGCTGGGTCTGAGAAGCCAATCCAGAGCACACAGCAAAGAAGCTGGGGCTATGTCGCCGTGTGTTGTTCAGGACATTACAGTTCTTACTTTATCTCCCAGCACAAGGTGTGGGAATCATGGCATGTGTGTAAGGGTCCCCAGACCTCGTGTGGGCAGATCAGATACAATGTAAGGCAGGAAGGCATGCCCCAGAGATGGAAGCGCAGGTTTGGTGACTGACTATGACTTTCAATTTGTGGCACTCTCTAGCCGTCTTGGCCTTGACTTTCCTCTAACATGAGACCATGAAAGAGTTCACATGAGCTCCCACAAAGAGAAGTTCCTGACTGATATGCTCACTCAGAAAGCTGTAATTTCCCATTTTGTTATTATTTCTCATTTCCAAAAACGTTGAATTTTATTCCACAGTATTTGCAGACAAATTGTTTTTCTTCACTGCCAAGACTTCTTGGTCTGAGGATTACATTCAAAGTCATCCTAGCCAGAAATACAAAGCCTCCAGGAGTTTTGCTTTCTCTCTCCTTGGCAAACAACCTTGAAATGCTTAAATGAGAGCTGTAAATACATTGTAAACTGAAAGGATTTCTCCTCCTTGTTTCTAATAGAATTTAATTATTGTATCTCTGCAGTTTCATGTTTCTTGAGTATATTAAAAATTCAGAAAAAGAGATGAGCAATGCAGAACTAATAAGGAAAGAAGGAATATGTAGGATGACTGAAAAAGAGACGTGCAATAATACTTATATTTCCAAAAAATCATGATGATACAAAATTTTTCAATAATAAATTCAGGAATCACTGCAAAGTTATTAGCAAAGCTGTGTTACTAATTTTAAACAGTCTCTCCATTTTGAGTGGGAAATATACTAGCCTTTAGAGAAAAGGAATTAGCAACAGGCAACATACATTAAATGTTTGTCTTACTAATTGTACCCTCTTTAAAAATATTTCTGTAGGCAAAGAACAAGAAAATATATACAAAAATCTAAAGTTGACTGCATTCAGTGATTGATGGCCACTACTTATTTTTAGTAAGGGCACAGATGGCAGAACCCCCTGTTTTCCTAAGTATAAAAGCAGGAAGTATAAATCATTGGGAATTGTGAATCCTTTATTATGCATCAACTTGTCTCTGTGGCCAAGAATATTGTTTCCCAAGGCATAGCCATATACAGTGTACAGTCTGCTGCAACCCAAGCAGAGGAAATTGGGCATCTTATTTAAATTAGTGCAATTTGCTTTCAAACTCTTTAAATATAGGGAAAAATAGTCATCTTGACCCATTTCCATTAAAATGTATTTCATTAGTTCTATTGAAAATACTTTTATGTGAAGAATAGAACAGTATCAGAAGAACTATGGTCCATGGATTCTGTTCAAATATAAAATTAACTCTTTGGATATCTGAAGGTTTCCCTCATTTTCCTAGTTTTATCTTTAGATTTAGATAGAACGTATTACGTCATGTTTACCTATGAACCTAAAAATCTAAAAATCCAAACTATTTTTCACATTTTCATCAACATCAATTAACTGTACAAGGAGTTTTTGTGATATATCTATATATGTGTACAATGTACCTTGATCAGACTCACACATTCCATTGCTTTCCCCTCTCCTCCTCCTCTTTCTCCTTCTCCTCCTCCTCCCCAAACCCATTTCAGCAAGCTCTGCCATTCCATTCTCACATGTGTGCACAAAGTGCTTTGTCCATAGTCACTGTCCTTCACTCTTGCAGCTCAGCCTCTCCCGCCCAACCATTACTTGTCTCCCAGATTATATTGTCATACAGAATCTCTTAAGGCAAAATGCTTTCAAAGTTTTTATATTTAGGTCCCCAAAACACTGTTTAAAAACATCATTGGACAGGTTCAGAAAAGACAAAGAGAGGATGTTATTTTAGGCCAATACATACTACTATACATTTATTACAGGGATTAGAAAGCAAGGTGTATAGGCAAATAAGAGGAAATCTCATCATTACGAGTTTAAATTTTACGGCAATTTACAGGAGAACCCTTTGTCTTTTTACCATAGACACAACAAACATTACCTAAGATAAGTATTAAACATATTTTGGTGTTAAAAACCATCAAACATTGAAGTTGGTAAAAACAGTGACTAGTGCCTCACACTTGCCATCCTGGCTGCTCAGGAGGCTGAGGATCACAGGTTGAAGCCAGCTCACACACGAAAAACCTGCAAGACTCCATTTTCAATTAACTAGGGAAAAGCTGGGCTTGAAGTGGTAGGCCATGGGATTCAAGGCCTGGTACAGGATGAACAAACCAACCAAAAAACCCCCAAAGCATCCATCATGGCTGAGGATGACCAGATGATGGTCACTACCATCCACCGCAGTAGCTAACTGGCAGTAGCCAGTTAGGCTGCTGTGACACACTTTTACCAAGACACAAGGCAGTTTTGACAAACACTCAGACTGAAGCAGAAGACAACGTCTTAACAATGTAGGAGGTGATGTGTGGGACTTTGGCTCATGTGAACTGACAGAACACCCGACTACTGTGATAGACCTGGAAATAAGTGGAGCACTGTCTATGGACTCATGCTACCTGGAACCTTCATTCTTTGTCAACTTGTGAGTCTTGTGTATGCAAATCACAGAACAACGGTGTGATATAGCTTCTGTGTTCTCTGTGAGATACTCTGGTGGTAATTACAGGGGGTGTCCAGCTTTTGGTGAAGTCAGAGGATTTGTTGAGATCATGAAAGAACAATGCTTTCTACCTTCCAAAGCTGTGGCAAGGAGACTTAACTTAATCCAGAGAAGTGTGAAAATCTCCACTGTGGTCTCAAAGTCCTTGTTGTTGAAAAGAGCAGGGCATGGGGTATTCCAGAGGAGAAGAAGAGACTAGAATGTGGGTGGTGTTGTGAGACTCCTCATTCTCTGCCCTCTGACGGGTACAGAGCTCAATCATCTGTGGAGGGCAAAGACTAATGGTTTTTCTTCCACTTTTTCTCCAATGTGTATTGATCTTTTAGAGGGGTAAGGGGAAGGATTTTTGTTGCCTGAGAATTAGCAAAATAAATTAACTTGAAGATTGTTTCTCTGTATTTTACTTTATCTACACAGAGGTCACCTTTTGTAATTATTTCTGTATTCTGAATAAAAATTGTAAATGCCCTGACATTTACCTTAGCCAGTTTTTGCTTGCTTTGCATAATATGTATTTTTGCAGTCATCCACGTATTCAATTAAGCATCTTACAGAGTCGGTGTGCACACACACTTTTTTCTCTTTTAATTTTTCCTTTGGTTTCTATCACTACATTTATTTAGTAAAGTGAATGGAAATCAATCCTACAGCAAATATTTCTTGGCTCTCCTATGTTAAAAGTGCTTGTTCAGAAAAATGTTTTTCCCACTAAGCATTTCCACTGATTATTTGGTGCAGTTTAAGCCTATCTTTGGTATGAATGCATTGGAGAAGCATTCAAAATATAACTCAAAGAACATATATAAAATAATTGTTTGGTGCTCCCTGTGTGGAAGAAGTTTGCTTTATAGTAGCTTTATTTCTTTTATTATTCTGTCCTAAGGTGATTCCTATGTCTTTGGGATAGTAGATTTTTTTAAACCTAATACAAAAAGCCAGGATATCAAGGAATCTGTGTCCTGTGTCAGATATTATTAGAGATTTTGTTCTTGTCATTGAGTGAGGGAGAGTTTAAGAGAAAAATGTCAATATATTGATATATTTTGTGTAAAGCACTGTAATAGTAGAAAATAAAGAAGCAAAGTACATGTCATCTGGAATAAAGAGCTTTTATCTTTTGGTTGATTATGAGCGGCAGTGTCGGAATCTATGTCCCTTTCCTAGCTCTGAGTCTGAGCATTCAGAATCACTCTAGAGTGAAAGCTCACAGAAAATAACTACCATTTAGGTTGGGAAGCTAAAGCCACATGTGAAATGTGACATAGGAAGGTGAGTCTTCTGGTTTGGGTGAGCAGGGCAGGTCTTGGTGTCCCAGGTCCTGCTGCAGTTTTGGGTTACAATGAAAGGTACTTGGGAAACAGGGAAGTTGGTTGAGGCGGTAATTAAAGAAGGAATTTCACTCCTTTTCTTGGGTGTATTATAAAACAGTAAAGATTTTTTTCTCATTTGAGTGCAATGAAGCCAGGCACTGGTGGCTCATACCTGTAATCCTTGCTACTCAGAAGGCTGAGATCTGAAGATTCAGATTGCAAGCTAGCATAGACAGGAAAGTCTGTGAGATGCTAATCTCCAATTCTCTCTCTCTCTCTCTCTCTCTCTCTCTCTCTCTCTCTCTCTCTCACACACACACACACACACACACACACACTGCCAGGAGTGGAGCTGTGACTCAAGTTGTAGAGTACCAGCCTTGTGCAAAAAAGCACCTAGACTGTGAATTCAAGCCCTAGGACCAGCACAAATAATAATAATAATAATAATAATGATGGTGATGATGATGTTAACAATAATAATAACAATAGTAAGAGTGAATAGTATGTTAATTCACTGTCATGCTCAACTTTCTTCCAGACAACTGAAAACTTCTAAAGACTGAAATTTAAAATATTCTGTTAATATTTCATTGCTAATTTAAAGACTAAAGAAAGTAGTTAAGTTAAAGTGGGTTTATTTGTGTCTGGGTAGCAGAATTTGTAATAGGCTATGTAGGTGGGACAGACTTTCTAACCTGAAATCACAGGAGAAATTGATTCAGAATCACTGTCTGACTCAAACTTGTGACATTTTAATGGCAGAAGCTTTGAGGCTGAGCTATAAAAAATACTAATACTGAATTTTGACATTAACCTACTTCTTAATAGACTCAGAATCAGGTGATACTTGCTGTACTTGGCATCAAATAGTGAAGTTTGAAAAGATTATAAAAATAGATTAAGGAAAAGGATCAGAATGGCATTTTGCATGGTATTTGGCTGAGTCATTTTATTGGATAAATAATACATGAAATGAACTGACAAATGTCATTGCTATCATTGATGGCATGCTAAGATAGTCACAAATATGTATTCCTTCTCATGGTACCATGTGTAGTAAGGACCATTCTGGTCATCACATTAAATGCACTTGACCGACTTCAAGTTGCAAGGAGATAGAGCAAATTCTTATTTATTTTCCTGTGTCTCTTTCACTGTCTGTTATTGACGCTAAACTGTATAAGTAATTCCCAAAGCTGTGACAGATTCTTGACTTTATAACATAAAATAAAGGGATTTTTGATTGGGGGTGTGAAAACATCTCACTGGATTCTATTTGTATAGACAGGACAGAAAAAGAGCCTTCAGGATATCGAATCTGGAGAAGAAACCTTATTTTCTATGTGGTAGAATGTTGATGCCTTTGGAATGGTTAAGTAATGGTTGTTATATAGCACTCATGCATTATTTGAACATACCTTGTATTTTTATAAGGATGTATTGGAGGGCAAGGAATGAATAGTTGAGTATTGCTGAGTTTCACCCCCCCCCCAAGTGGTGTCTTGAGTTCTCCTGGGAAGTGGCACCGAATTGAAGAGAAGTCTATTTGCATTATACTAAGCTGGGAGATAGCAGGTGTGTATTTATGACCTTTAAGGGATCTATGTGAGTGGTTTCAGTTAGAAATGCTTCACAATGGCACCTCGTGAGAGTTAGCACACGTTCAGCCATGGGTTTAGTCTATGAGAAGGATGCCAGAGTGGCTGACCCTCAAAGACACCAATGCCTTGCAAAGGGCTTGGGGGAAGCTCAGCCCTGGAGCTCCTCTGACTAGATGGATCACTCCATCCACCTTCCTGTGGCTCAACCTCATGCTCATCCCCTGCTGGTGCTCTAAAGCCCTGGAAGAGCTGCCACATTTGGTTGTCACAATGCTATGACAACGGCACTCTTCCTTAAAACACACACTGCCTTAAGAAGCTTCTAGAAAGAATAACATCTCAAAAATCCTGTACCTGGGCCCCTTATTTGCCTAGCTATAAGAAAAATGATTTCAAGTGAGTTTGCACTCCTGATTAAACTTGACAATTTAGACAATTAGAAGAGTCTGTTTTCTGTTTCAATTTAAGAATTATTGATACATTGATTATACTTATTGTATAGCACCTTTGCAAGTGTTGAGTACTTCTTTCTTTTTTAATTTTAGTTTTTATTGTCAAGGTGATGTACATATCAGTTACAATTACATTAGTAAGTGAGTACATTTCTTGTCGAACTTGTTACTCCCTCCCTCATTTTTCTCCCACTCTGCCTCCTCCCAACCCCCCCAATTGTATAGATCATTTCTAATATATTGTCTTGTATCACTGTTGCTTTGGTTCCTTCATTTCTTTTTTAATGTCTTGACAGCAGAAGGAATTCTAAAAATGAATAAAATAAAGAATTACAGTGTACAGTGTTCAGTTCTGCATTAAGAATTACATACTCATAAATGTAGTAAATATCTTTCAGGAAAATTTGAAAACGGCATATAAGGTGAGACAATACTCACATATGCCTAGGAATAGTCACAATGGGAGACTGAGAAGTAGGTAATTAGGTAGATGGGAGACAGAGGAAGAATAGAAAGAAAGAGAGGGGAAGGAGGAAGAAAGGAAGGAAATAAGGAAATAGGGAAGACAGTTTTAGTCCTGTAATTAAAGCCAAGCTGCTCAATCACTTAATATAATTTCTGTAGTACCATAATTTTGCACACACACATGTGCATACACATACACACACATACATACACACACAGGCCTCTTCTCTTGGACAGTTCAGCTGACCTCTAAAGCACTCCATGACTACTCAGGGCGCTGTGAAGTGAGAGCTGTCCAGCTCCTCTCCACACTCAAGAGGCCATTTGTGGCCAATGCTTGGGATTCTTTTTGATCTAACGAAGTGTCTATTAACTCAAATAGGTTAAATATGTTTGCTTTATTTTTTTGTTGTTAATCATGCAGCCCAGCATCTCCAACAATTCTCATGATTGGCTGGCTCTATGACATAAACTTTTTTCCCACCTTCTGCTCTCCTTCAGCAACTTGACACCATCTTCCTTCCACATAACATAAGTAAGTAATTAAGTAAATAACTACATGAATATATGAAAGCATGCCATCAAAATACTGGAGGTATAGAGTGTCCTGGGATCCTGCCTTTTGGCTGGTAGGGGAATTTCAAGCAGCGAAGTGTGCATAGGTACATAGGTGTGCTCACGGGTGATGGTAACAGAAGGATTCTGTCCTATGTGAAAAGCAACTGAGTCTACAGTTACAGATGTGGTGGAGACAGGGAGAAAAGAGGAGGAAGAAGATGGCAGAAATATTGTGGGAAGGAAAGTAGCAAATGAGATTCTTTGGAGAAAGCATGATGACCCACAGCAGCTACCAGTGGAGGGATGATAGAGAGAGCTGAGGTCACAGCATGAATGGGCCTCATAGATGGATTAAAATGTGAAAATATGGTCAGACATCAGTGTCTCATGTCTGTAATCCTGCCTACTCACAAGGCTGAGATCGGTGTGTGATATGACCAGTTTAGAAGTAGCTATAGTACAGTGAAGATGACTGGTTGGCAGAAGTACATTCAATCTGGAGATAAGAGGTCAATATGAGCTACAGAGTGTCATACATTGCAGTCATGGATGAAAACACCAGGGCCTGAAAGTTTGAATTGTATCATCTAGGAAAATGTATTAGTACAACTCCATGTATTAGTACTTGTGGACTATAGATTACAGAGTTTATGAAAGAATGGTATGAAGCTTTCCATAGGATGTGTCGATCAGCCTGCAAGAAATTTCAATCCAGTAGCATTTATTTATTTATTTATTTATTTTTGGGTCCGGTCGTGGGGCCTGGACTCTGGGCCTGGGCACTGTCCCTCAGCTTTTCAGCTCAAGGCTAGCGCTCTACCACTTGAGCCACAGTGCCACTTCCAGCTTTTTTTCTTTTTGCTTATGTGGTGCTGGGGAATCGAACCC